>NC_090265.1:958992326-959102326 GCF_040414725.1 Anabrus simplex | reverse complement strand
ATTACAAAATCAATACTACTGAAACTGGAGAATGTTTCAACAACCATGGGATCAAATTTTGCACAAGTGTCAGCCATGAAAGAATATTAAAAAAAAAAAAAAAATTAAAAAAGCAGTCCCACTTCATATTTTGAACTCCAAAGTCGTTTATGCAGGAAGGAAAAAAAAAACCACTTACATTAAATAGGTCTACCAGACATCCTTCTTGATCATGTATTTCCATGAACTCTTATGTAATAGCATTTGTACAACTAAAATTTAACATGTAAAATACTCTCGAATGGACATTTCATCGATGAATGTGCAAACAAATGTACATCTATACAATATGCAAGGTTTTAATTTTTCCTTTTGTAATATAGTGTTCAGCAACATTTAATCATGAATTCCCTTAGTTCAATTTTCTTTTCCACAAAACTGAAAATGTACAGGAAATTGTACACGTTCTATTTATAGATAAAAATATACAGTTACTGTGAATAATTGTTTATTTAATTTCCTCACACTTAGCACTACTAGTTCTATCCTGAGTGTTATCATGACCACTTTGCTCCCCTGAACTGTCACTGCCTGAACTACTACTACTGCTGCTGCTACTGCATGATGATGCTGTACTGTCACTTTCTGAATCAACAGAGGATCCTGAAGGTGCAGACTGTCCTGCCATGTACCTCAAACGTTCATTTTCTCTTCGGAGCTGCTCATTTTCCACAAACAGGCGTTCTACTTCCTGTTTCAAATTTTGTATTTTCTGTGATGCTTCATTATCCAAATTTCCTTCGCCCTCTCTACTTGTCAGTTTTTCACAATTAGAATCTCGAGGCTCATTTTCTGCATCAGAATTTGATTTCTTCAACTTCTTTTCCAATGTATCAACCTTTTCTTCCAACTGAAGATATTCTTGAATAAGTTGCGCTTTAGGTAATGAATTCAGTCTCTCAGCATGCAGGTCTTCGTAAGTATTCGAGAATTCTTTCGACAAAAAGTCCCCTTCATCTTCTGGTGATGAATAGAAATCATCATCCGAGTCAACGCTAAAACTAGAATCTCGTGCTCTAGACTGCCTATGTAATACAGGTAGATTTGATTTTGAACCATCTGTATTTGTTTTCACAGCTTTTAACTGTACGTCGAGATCTTGTAAATCGTTATGATCGTCCATTAAAAACTGAGTGGTATTATACGGAGCAACAGGCTGTCTGCATAAAAACATCTTCGCTCGAATGTTATTTGTGCGTTTATTAGATTCCTTGTCATCTTGATCACTGCGATCTTGCCAAGACAACCTCGTATATGGCTTCAATCTCCTCCTTTTGGACTTCCCTCGCCGCGTCTTCTTGCGCTTACGGTATCTGACACCATCAACACTAGCTACGACACTCCCACTCTTGATTTTTGAAACGTCATCAAGCACAACACTAGATGGCTGTAGTTGGATGCGCGTTTGAGTAGGACGCTTCACGTCACTTTGTTCACATTTTGATATAGAGCTTTCGGAGCTATTTAAAGGCCCTACAGTTTCGGACATAATGAAAATATAGTTATCAAGTTCCTCTTAAACGCTTTGTTTAGCTACTCACACCTTGTCCAGCATCCTGCAACCACTACCAAATTTCCACCAACACCAGCCCTCCGCCATGGCTTCCTATCACGTAAACGCGTCGCCGTCGAAGGTAGGATATTCACACAGCCTTCTCGAGAATTATGCTTGATCAGTAATCGTAAAAAAGAAAAACTCAGATATAAAATACATGGCTTTAACACCAGGAAGCGCTTCTAGCAGCATAACGCGGTACATGAACATAATTATTTTTAAAGCATTTAAATTATAAAACATTTATAAGTCAGTATCCATTAATTCATATAGACATATATTCAAAAACATGCACGTAAACAAATGAAAATGTAATCTGCTACTCCATGGAGATTTTTCCATGCTCCCACAATGGCATTAATAAATATTGACGTACACTTCCCAAAGCAACTTAATTGATGATGATGATGATGATGATGATGATGACGATGATTATTGTTATTATTACCGGTATTATTATTATTATTATTATTATTATTATTATTATTATTATTATTATTATTATTATATCTTAATTAACCCCAATGGAACAATATGGTCGATCAGAGGAATTGGGTAATCAATTACTAGGTACTTAGTGAAAATGAAAACCTAAAAACTGTTTTCCAGTCAGGGATGGAATGAATGAAGCAGATATAGGCTATTAGTACGATGGGGTCGCCACTCCCAAAGTGATTTATTAATGACTGAATGGAGAATGTTGCTGGAATGAAAGATGACAGGGAAAACCGGAGTACCCGGAGAAAAACCTGCCCGGCTCCTCTTTGTCCAGCACAAATCTCACATGGAGTGACCGGGATTTGAACCACGGTATCCAGTGGTGAGAGGCCAACGCACTGCCGTCTGAGCCACGGAGGCACTAGGAGGTACTTCCTAACAGAATGAAATTGAATTATATTGTTAATTTAGGGTGGAGTAAATATGCCTACAGAAAATAACATACACATTACATAATACACAAAAATTGAGATACCGTACATGATTGGCATTATCCACCTGATGATTAGAAAATAAACTTTAAACTAAATAACACATCAAAGCGTGTAGATATGTTATTTCAGACTTCATCAATATCTTAAATTAAGACTATAAATTGTGTCATATCAGTGTTTATATCATCATTGGTTATATATATTGCTTATGTCTTCCAATTGGAGTGTGGATGAAGATGACCCAATATATATGGGGTCGAAACTAGTCGCAGTTTTATAAGACAATATACAAACTAATAGTATTGAATAGGTGGACCCTTCCTACCCTTTGATAGTGATTTAAAGACGAAAACTAGTAGTCTTAATAAAGCCTCCCGAGAAAAGGAGATCAGTAACAGAAATTAAGATTTACTTAAATTATAATTCCATAATCTAGAGAGATATTTACAAATATACACAAGGATACTAAAATATCCCAGAGTTTAACAGCTAAGTTACCATACATTCCCTTACAAGATAGATCACATCACAATACAACATCCCCACAACATTTCGTTACAATTTTGATTCAATAATAGCAGATTTGGTGCCGATTTCAGGAAGAGAATTGAAAGTATTTATTCCAATGAATGTAAGACTATTTTTGCCATATTTTATTGAGTCCATACTAAAGAGAGCCAGGTCAAGAGCATATCTTATTTCAAATCAGTGGTAATAGCATCCCCACAACATTTCGTTACAATTTTTATTAAATAATAGCAGATTTGGTGCCAATTTCAGGAAGAGAATTGAAAGTATTTATTCCAATGAATGTAAGACTATTTTTGCCATATTTTATTGAGTCCATACTAAAGAGAGCCAGGCCAAGAGCATATCTTATTTCAAATCAGTGGTAATGGGAATTGAGCATAGAGTTAGTAAGTGATACACTAGAGGTAGCATTGGCGCCACCGTCTACGAGAGAATCACTGTAGCGAGCGGAGCATGTTGAAATCACAGCTGTTTGGTAAAAAAGCTCTCTCCGCTGTGCTCATCAATGTAAATAGGGGACTTTTAAAACTGTGTGGATATTGATATGGTTTAAAATTCTTAGATGTAAACATTCTCAGAGACTACGGTATACTTGCGACGTTTCTCACCAGTAGAAAAGAAAGCCCCAAAAGCATGAATACAAGACTAAATGCGTGATAAAAGAGGACGGTGTTCAGGTGCACTTAATTAACACAAAATCAATTTACTGTTCATATTCTTCTAACAACACACGTTTAGAAGGAGGGCTATTATATTTCGATATTTTTTGAGTAAATGACCATAAATTTGGTATAATTCTGCCCAACGACCGAAAATGCCATCCCTCGTACGAAGCGGATGAACGAGTTTTTAGGGCTAAAAACGTTGACTAGATTTAGGGGGAAAGTAGACAAAGTATTATCATCGCCGCTTTAGATCCTAGCTTTCTGAGCCCAAGTTGGCAGGTTCGAGCTTGGCTCAGTCCGGTGATACTTGAAGGTGTTCAAATAAGTAACCGTCTTGTAGACAGATTTAGCTGCACATGACAGATATCCCGTGGGAAAAAATTCCGTCACCTCAGCGTCTCCGAAAACCGTGCAAATACTTAGTGGGACGTAAAGCCAGTATTATTATTATTATTATTATTATTATTATTATTATTATTATTATTATTATTATTATTATTATCGATGTTTTCCAAACGTGATTACAAGTGGAAATATGACACATGGTTGTGGTTTCAGACTATTACGGAGTTTTTATTTAGTTTTTCCTTTTTTTCCTTAAAGATTTTAACTTGTAAAATGATTTTCGTTAATGGAAAGGGAGAGTGGTAAATTATATGATTGAAGAGAATTGGAAAAATACTTACAACATGTTTACAATTTGCTTTACATCGGACCGACACAGATATCAAATCAAATCAAAATCTATTTATTTGCAAATGAGGTGTCTACCTCGGTGGCAAATGGTACACTAAAATACATTATTGTCAAGCGCTAAATATTAAATTAACAAGAGAATAAAATTATCCTATACTATAGTATTATATAATTTACGCTAACAATTTTTCTATTAAACACACAGCTCATCCTTAATAAATTTGCATTGTTTACAAAATTCTACATATAATATCTCCTGTACTACTTAAAAATATAGTCAACTGATATACAGTATGTGGAATTACTTCAAATGGTACTGTACAACTGGTATAAGATTAAAATTTACATTGCATTTATTTACTTTTTCTTTTCTTTACCCATTCTGGAACCTAAGTAGCATAACGACCTGCTGCGTCTTAAGCAGAGCCCCGTTTACCACCACTTTTCAGAGTTCCTGAAGGGCCTTCACAGCTACCGTAGTGGTCCCAGGGCCCTCGAAGACCCCCCTGTACTTCACCTCTACAAGCAGTCCCCTACTTTGGGTGTCCAAACTCCTTAGACCAGGGGATGGAATTAATTTATTCACAATCATTTTTTTATTTACATTAACCTGCACTGGTCGAATGCCCTCTAACATTTCATTGATTTTCTCTGTTGCTGTTTATTCTCTTTTTGAATATCGGTACAGATTTTGGAAAAGGATCAAACACTACCCCTGGTAAACTGTTCCACTCATTCACACCCTTCCTAATGAATGAAAATTTACCCCAACCGCTTCTGCTAAAATTCCTTCTAATTTTATATTTGTGGTCAGTCCTGCCGATATAATTATTTTCCAACTGCGGCCTCTCACAGATATCTCCCCATGCTTCTTCTCCTGTATAGGCTCTATATAATCCTATAAGTCTAGTTTTCTCCCTTCTCTTACTTAAAGTTTCCCACCCAAGTTCCTTTAACATTTCTGATACACTACTCTTTCTCCTGAAATCCCCTGTTACAAACCTTGCTGCTTTCCTCTGCACACTATCTATTTCTTTTTATTAGGTATTCTTGGTGAGGATCCCAAACACTGTTTGCATATTCCAATAATGGACGAACCATACTTAAGTAACTTTTCTATTTTAATTCCTTGTTGCATCCTTTAAGTAGCCTCATTATGACATGTAACGATCTGTATGCTTTCCCAACAATGTCATCCACATGACCCTTCCAGTGCAAATTACTTTCAAATCTTACACCTAAGTATTTGCACTTGCCATCTTTTGGGATAACTACCCCATCCAAAGTATATTCAAATTCAGTTTTAAAACTCCTGTTTGTAAATGTAGTAACAGTTGATTTGCCTCCATTAACCTTCATGTTATTCTCTTCAACCCATTGTTGGATACTCTCAAGGTCCCTTTGTAATTCTGAACAATCCTCAATGGTATTTATTTCCCTATAAACAATTATATCATCTGCATACAATCGTATTTTTGATGTTATATTGTTCCCTAAATCATTTACGTATATTAAGAAAAGTAACGGCCCGATTATACTATCCTGTGCAATTCCCTTCCAAACTTTCTCTTCCTGCGATACGTTAATTCCTATTTTGACTTTCTGAACCCTTGAATTTAGAAATGTTTTTACCCAACGTGTAACCCTTACGTCCAATCCTATTCCCTCCAATTTCTTTAATAATATTCCATGTTCCACTCTATCAAAGGCTTTGGAAAGATCTATGGCTATGCAATCTAACTGGCCTCCTGAATCTAATTGATCTGATATGTCCTGCTGAGATCCCACCAGTTGTGCCTCACAAGAAAATTTCTTTCTAAATCCATATGCCTTATGGCGATGATGGGATAGGAAAGGACTAGGAGTGGGAAGGAAACACCCGTGGGTTTAATTAAGGTACAGCCCCAGCATTTGCCTGGTGTGAAAATGGGAAACCACGGAAAACCATCTTCGGGGCTGCCGACAGTGGGGTTTGGACCCACTATTTCCCGAAAACAAGCTTACAGCTGCGTGGCCCTAACCGCACGGCCAACTCGCTCGATCAAAAGCAATTTATGCTTGTATAAAGTCCTATGTGACATTTAAAGGAATAATAACATTGACGAAAGTAAAGGACTCAGAAGTTCACATGGTGTGGTACATATAGTCTCTAAATTGTAAAATCTGGTAAGGTATGAATAGGGACTGCTACACGTATTGTATGAAGGGAAAGCAACAAACTGTATATAAAGAAAATATATTCAATAGCTTTTAATAGCCCTAATAAAAACACACCCAGAAAAGAAAAATGGACCACAATTCTAGGCTCTCATGCACTTCTTTTCTTATTTTCTTTTTTGTGCCAATTCGCTTTACGTCGCACCGATACACACAGGTCTTGCGATGACTATGGGGCAGGAAAGGGCTAGGAGTGTGAAGCTACGTGACCTAAAGCCTGCAGCCACTCGCTCGGTATCATGCACATGGCCATTCAGTGAAAGGAAAATGTCAACCCTTATATTTCGTAAAACATTAATTTCAGTCTTACCGGGCGAGTTGGCCGTGCGGTTAGGGGCGCGCAGCTGTGAGCTTGCATCCGGGAGATAGTGGGTTCGAATCCCACTGTCGGCAGCCCTGAAGATGGTTTCCGTGGTTTCCCATTTTCATACCAGGCAGATCCTGGACTGTACCTTAATTAAGACCATGGCAGCTTTCTTCCAACTCCTAGACCTTTCCTGTCCCATCGTCGCCATAAGACATATCCTTGTCGATGAGGCGTAAAGCCACTAGCAAGAAAACAAAAAATCATTCTTCTAGGTGAGATCCAAAGAATCTCATTCACGCCGACAGGGGAATCAGTCGCGAAGTCAGTCCATGTAGGCCAATTCACATGACGATAAGTGTAACGCAATGTATTATTTTATAAGCATGGAAATGAATTTCAAGGAAAATACCTGTGAAATGATACGCCATTGCCCTTTGTGAACCTCTGTATGCAGCCATAAGCTGCAAAGGAAACTGGCATTTTCCTTCAGAGAAGTAAGTTATATACAATTTACCGGGAAGCTCAAGTAGTGACAGTGCCAAACAATCCAGCTTTTGCCAAACAGCGGGCTCGATCAACTTCGCACGCGACTGCAGCGTCCATGCTACCTCTAGTGTATTATTTACTAACTCTACGGAATTGAGGACAAGTATGCAACATTCCAACATCTTGGAGAACTTCGACGATGAAAATGTTGTACAAGGGAAAAGGCGACCAGTCAGACCCTAACTCATATAGAGGAATACCTATAGAAAAATGCATGCTGAAAATAATGACAAAGCTTCTCACAAAAAGAGTTGCAGGCACAGTAGAACACAAACTCCCAGAGGAACAGTTTGGATTCCGTAAAGGAAGGAGCACCCTCCATGCCATTAACAACCTCATCAATGACATTGAAGAAGCCCTCAGACATCCAAGAGGCAAATTCCATGCAGTATTTGTTGATTATGCAAAAGCTTTCGACACGTTGAGCAGACCATTAATAATCGCGAAGCTGGAAGCAATAATGGGGAAAGACAAGCTCACGACTCTGATAAGTAACATACTGACGACAAATTACATACAAATTGATGACCAAGTCGCGACTTCGAAATTGATCATGCAGACCAACGGAGTACTCCAAGGAGACCAACTAAGCCCCTTGCTGTTTAACATTGCGACGTACGATCTGGTAAAGGTTATTCAGCAAGGAATAGAAGATTTGAAAATATACTTATATGCAGACGATATGGTCATTGGATCAAGTTCCCTACATAATGTGCAAAAAGCTGTAGACAATCTGGACAGGTGGGCAAAAGATAACAAGATGAAAATTAACACAGAGAAAACAGTGAAAATGACATTTCAGAAAGGTGGCCGAGAGGCCGCAAGTGACAGGAAATACCTAGGGTCTACAGTCCTTAAGACTGTCAATACATTTAAGTATCTAGGACCGACCATGCAGACAACAGCAACAACCTATAGGATTCACATAAAGTCTAGAGCAACGGCGGCCACCAAAGCAATATATGATATTAAAACAATTACCAAACTTTCACTAGAAACTGCTATGAAACTATTCGATGCGAAAATTGCGCCAATTGCCACATATGGACTGGACATTGAAAATGAAAACCTACAACCTGTTTTCCAGTCTTTGACCGGGTCAGGGATGGAATGTATGAAACATATATAGGCTGTTATTACAATGGGGTCGCCACTCCCAAGGTGATTTATTAATGAGTGATAAATGCTATGAAATGATAATGGAGAGTGTTGCTGGAATGAAAGATGACAGGGAAAACCGGAGTACCCGGAGAAAAACCTGTCCCGCCTCCGCTTTGTCCAGCACAAATCTCACATGGAGTCACCGGGATTTGAAATGGACTGGACATTATATGGAATAAATTGGGTCTGGCTGAGCTGAAGACAATTGAAGCAGTCAAGTCGCGCTTCCTGAAAGCTACACTGGGAATATCAAAATACACAAAATCGAGGCTTGTATATGAGCTTGCAAAGGAAACCTTCTTCATCGAGGACCTCCGAATGAAGCGAGGGTTTCCATCCACAGATGCTTGGGAAGAATTAATGCAGGACAGAGTGAAGAAGAGGGAAGAAATCTGGCTCGATTTCTACTCAACGGAGGCGATGATGAATAGAACATGGACAAAGACCAATCAAGACATGCGACATTTTGTTAACTCGATGGCCGTCCATGGGTACCACCATAAACTGTGCAACACCGAGTACTTCCATGACCCCGACGAAACCTGTGTTTGCAAGCTGTGCAATGAGCATTGCAGTCGATATCACGTAATCACATGCAAAAACCGGGGATTATCTATTGTGAAATTTTGTAATAGTGAGAAGTGACAGTACATATGACAAACTTTGTTTATACAATGCACAATTTGTGTGCTGTATCTTTATTAATTATGATGATTAATAAAGTGTTTATTATTATTATAGGTGGTATTAATCATTACAGTGTTGCATTTTATCTTATGAACGAGTTCTCCAATCATTGCAAGTGGTGGAATATTTCTTAACACCGGTACGCTAGCGGAAAAATATATAAACACCATAAAATAAGGAATGTAGAACATGGAAACTTTGGCAATATATTTGTCGAGGTACCGGTAACATATTTAATTGATTAAAGGCACAAGACTACAGGTTAATATTCGCGCGAGAAAAGCCATCGCAAATGTGCCATGCTGGTCCATTAATAACCAGTGTAATAGCCTGACTGTTGAATGCAGGCATGCAAACTTGCATACATTGTGTCGTACACGTGCCGGATGGAGTTCCATGCCTGTTGCACTTGGTCGCTCAATGCAGGGACGGTTAATGCCGGTTGTGGATGTCGCTTGAGATGTCGTCCAATGATGTCCCATACGTGCTCGATTGAGGACAGATCGGGGCATCAAGCAGACTAAAGCAACATGTCGACGCTCTGTACAGCACGATGGGTTTCAACAGCTGTATAGGGGCGTACATTATCCTGTTGGAAAACCCCCCGGAAATGCTGTTCATGAATGGCAGCACAACAGGGCGAATCCCCAGACGGATGTACACATCTGCAGTCAGGGTGCGTGGGATAAACACGAGAGTGCTCCTGCTGTCATAGGAAATTGCTCTCCAGGCGAGAACTCCCGGTGTAGGTCCAGTGTGTCGACGCCGCAGATAGGTGGAACACTAAGCGCTCACCTGCCCTCCTTCTAACCAACACATGGTCATCACTGGCACGAAGGCAGAACCGGCTTTGATCGGAAAACACAACGGACCTCCACTTCACCCTCCAATGAGCTCTCGCTTAACACCACTGAAGTCGCAAACGGCCGTGGTTTCGGGTAAGAGGAATGCATGCCGCCGGGCGTCTGGCTCGGAGATGTCCTTCAAGTAACAATTTCGAACGGTTCGTTGTGTCTCTGTGGTGCCAACTACCACACGTATTGCTGTTGCAGACGCAATCCACTGCAGCACAGTCATACTCCGAATACGCTGGAACCACCCTCTCGGTGGTGGTAAGGGGACGTCCGGATCCCGGTCTTTTTTGCGAGCTTACCTTCTTATGACCACTGCTACCAGCACGCATTAACAGTGGAGACATTCCTGCCAAGTCGTTCTGCAATAGAGCGAAAAGAAAATCCACCTTCATGTAGCCCTAATATACAGCCTCGTTCAACCGCCGTGAGCTGTCGATACTGGCCTCTTCATCGTCGTAAAGGTATTCTTGACTCATTCACAGTCACTCCGTCCAATCTCACAGGTAACTAAAAGTTCTCACACAATACAGCCCATATTTATAGCAAACCTAATGTGCAACGTCATGGGGCCGTTACTAGAGACACGCTAATGTGATTTGCGTGAAATTTGAATGAACGTCATTTTCCGGATGTATAAACATGCCTACCAACGTTCGTTAAACTAGCACAACCACTTCTTGGTGTTCGGTAATTTATTTCGCCAGTATATACAAACAAGACTTTATCTGTATTACAGTATGGGAAATTAAACATATTCCCGATCACCCTATTCTGTACTATAACTAGTTCATAAACTATCGATACCGTATGTTACATTGAGAAAAAATACATTCAGAATGACTATAAAGTGAGTAGTAGTTTTCTAATTATGAAATAAGAGAGTAAGGTACCTATCTAATTTAGTTTAGTATTCCTGGAATGATATTATTTTTATATTATACATATAATCAGGCATAGATATTTTAATTTTGGGACTTCTCTTATTTCAGTATAATTTACATGTAATTTACTGTGTTATATTACGTTTATACTTCCTTTTGATATGATAATGTAGCTGTTCTTACGAAGGTTGTAAGTAAATTTGTTCCCTTGAAACTTTTCCGAAAGTATTTGTACCATATTGAATGTCTTAGCGTTGGAGTTTTAATCTTTTTTCCTATGTAGAAAAGGTGCATACAACATGATGCGGCCTTTTAAATTACAAGTTACAAAGTCATTGTTGTAAGTGAGGAACATTGTAGGAACTAAAATGGATCCTTGTGCACCACCATGAGTTAATTAAGTTACTGATCTTACACAATCCTATAAATCAACATGTAGCATTTTCTCAGAGAGCCAGTGTTAAAACCATTTCAGAGCTGCCCCTCGAACCCCTACACTTAGAAATTTAGCTAGAATATGTATGATCTACGGTATAGAAAGACTTTGTAAGAATAATAAATAATCCAGCAGAAATATTTTTATTATCTAGTCCCTTTTGCAACGTTGTGATGAGGTCACTGTTGCTACCTCCCGTGTTGGAATTATCCCTGAGACCATATTATGAATTATAAAAGAGTATGATATTTTTCAACAAAGATAGCAGACTTCGCCTTATTATTGTTTCTACTGTAGAAATTAAACACCACAGTTAGAATAGATATAGGCCGGTAGAAAGTTGGATTTCTCCGAATCACAGATAAGGCTCTTTTGCGGATGATGTTATACTACATAGAGTATAAATATGTTACCAGATTGTGATCGATTGCAAAAATACATCAGCAATGTTGTGAGACAGACATCAGACAATGGATAAGAAAATTCGGGTTATGACTTTCACATAGGGGAAAAATGATCTCAGCAATTGCCGCGCTGTCTGGGTGAACGTTTAACACGGGGATCACTGTAAATATCCACGTGTTTATATAAGGGAAGATGTTCATTGGGGTTAACATGTTAACGGGATTGCTTTAAATGTAACAGACCTCTTCATAAGGTTATGAGGTTTTTAAATATCGTAATAACGATATAAAGTACCGTGATATAGGGTAGCGTGCCTGCCTCTTACCCGAAAGCACCAGGTTCGATCTGAGGGCTGGTTCGAGATCCACTCAGCCTACGTGATTAGAATTGATGAGCTATCTGACAGATGGCGGCCCCGTTCTAGCGAGACAAGAATAACGGCTGAGAGGATCCGTTGTGCTGATCACAGGACACCTCATGTGCAGCGCTGGTTATTGGGTATCCTTTCTCCCTCTTTGACACAGTTGGGCGGCAATTTTTCTTGAACCGTACACTCATTTTTGCAACCACGATGAGCCGTAATTTTTCTTGGGCCTTAGTGGCGACTCGTTTCCTTAATTAGTCATACGCTGGCGTTCAAGAAATTCTACAGCTAGCTATGATATACGCCTCAGGCATTATATATGTATATTTTACGTGAATCCGACTGAGAATCGCCTCTCCTATTTTTCAGTATATCTGCATACCTATCAGGTCATTAAATCAAAATATAACAGAGTTTATGTTCAATTATTCGTAAACAATTATGAAATTACCTTAGATTAATTTTATAATGTATAATAATAATAATAATAATAATAATAATAATAATAATAATAATAATAATAATAATAATAATAATAATAATGAAATATTAAATTCTTAGATACTAAATATTCAAAATCATTTAGCTTGTTGGGATAAGTTAAAATTCTTTCTAATGATTCTTTTTGTACACGTTGGTATCTCATTCAAAAATAAAAAATAAATTGATTGTCTTGAAGTTGTTATCTTTCTCATAAGTTTCCATTCAATATCATCAATCATTTTTACCATCATCCAAGGTCTCATCTTCACAGATAAAAATAATTTCTTTCCTATAGTTTCCTGCTGAAATAAATTATTTATGCAAGTTCTCCTGACCTTACATGGGTTACATTCTACATTTCCTCAATCTCATATGAAAGAAAATTAAAATTAATTAATTCTTTAAGTTGACGTAAATGATCCAATCATTACAACTAGCTAACTCAAAACTAAATAAATTATTTATTAAGAATAAAATAAAATGAAATTCTTTGGGAATAAAACCTAAGAGTTGTCAAATTCTCATTAAATACCAAATCCTAACATGTTGCCAATTTCTATCAAAATATCAAATCTTTAAATGATATTATGTTTTATATCTATAAACATTAAGAATGTGTATAAACATTAAGAAGGCGTATAAACATTAAGAATGCTTCTTTTTGTTAAAACATCTGATCCTTGTTACATGCAGTTCATGAGTATTTTCATCAATAAACGTAAGCAGAGTAAGCAATGTTTCACATATGTAGCTTTCAATTGCTACCTATGATAATATACCAATAAAAATATATATTAATCATAATTGAACATATTCAAAATATTCCCTAAGAAATATATAAAATTCTCCGTTATAATCTCAACAAGCTTGTGAAAATATCATATTAAGGTCGTATCGCATCATAAATTCAATCATTTGAATGCTGATTGTCAAGGAATGTCATAGATGAAACTTCCAAACTCGTAAATAGCAATAATATAACACCATGAAGACACTACCGTCAATGATCTGATGTGTCAACTTAAATCAGTTTAAATATTAAGTAACATGTGAAATTCTCTTTGAAAATGTCATCATTATTCTTTACTATAGGTTATTTGAATTTTTTTAATGATCGTACTCTATTATTGACCTGCAAGTCCAATAACCAAATACCATCAACTCATATTACAAGTCAACCCATATTACGCGTCGCTATTAGCGTCAAATATAATCTTGCTCCATAACTGCGTTACATAAATTAACATCAATTAGCCTTACGTAAAATTATTTTCTCATACGTCGTCGTATTTGTCATAATTCCTCAACTATATCAACGAATGTATATTATTCATAACGTTCACATTTCTTAACTCATATTTCCGTCGTATTTAACTTCGCTGCAAATATAAACATTGTGCCCGTTCTCACCTCCGCGACAGCTTTCAAAATGGCGCCGAGTGAAGGTATGGCCCATTTGATCTATAGGAAGCAAAGAATAGACACCAGTTGCGGTGACATAGAAGGCCATACACGTCATGGAACGGTCGAGTATTGAGAGTGAAACGGACAGTGAACTGTCTACTGTATTGTTTTATGAAAAAAGTAGAAAACTACGGATTGTTAAGAAAACTCCATCTTAATTTTTTTTCAACGGAGAGTGAAGACGGAACTGCCGACGGCGCTATAATTTTAAAGGAAGAAGAAGCGATCTGAGGCTATACTAAAGGAAAAAGCGGCGGAAAAGAGAAGAAAACAAGTTAATTTACCGGAAAATAAGCAGAGTTGATTAGAGGTATTAAAAAAAAGAAATCAGCTAGTACCACGAAATACGCGTGGGCGGATACAGAGAGCACTTGATATATACCCTGCAAAGGAAGACCAAGCCAGCATCTTAAAGAAAAGGAACTCATACAAGAAGAGATACATCTCGATTTATTGAAACAGAATAAAAATAAGTTTTCAAGATCCACAAGAAGCAGCCGACAGAGATAGATTCACTGAAATTAACACCAACGAGACCGAATATATCCGGCGGAGACCAAGAAAAGAAATAATAATTCAAGGATTACAAACTTCAAAAAGGATTATATAATGACTGTTCACTGCGCTGAAATCCATATTTTAATTGCTGACAAGAATACCATGAAGATGATGTGCTAAATATACATGATGGACCAAGCTGGGGACCAGTACATCTTGCCATACGACCGAGCCATTATGAGGAAGGGGACGGGAACCCATTCGACCAACCCATGGTGAGGAAGGCGACGGGAAACCATTCCACCAACCCATGATGAGGAAGGGAATGAGAAACCAGACAGCAATTCCGTGATGAGGAAGCAGATGATGTACCAGATGTCCAACCCATGACCTGACCGCAGACCCAACTACATCCATTTGGGAAGCAGAACAGCTGGAACAGGACCAACCATGACCGGGCTAAGTCATTTACAATACTTAATAGCATAATTTTTGGTTTGCCTACACATGTGCCTTAGGCATGTGCCGATAGGTTGAATATAATACCGATATATAAGAAATGCAAGTGAGTGTTACCAGTGAAGTGTGAGATACTTAAGTCCGTAGTTACATGATCTAGCAATATAGCATAAGATTCTAATGTGTTGGATATATACGTCATCGTATATCGGTCAAAATACACATATGTAGCGAGAGGTTTGAAAAGGAATTTTGGAAAAAGCTGATAGTAATGACATACTGGCAGATTGCAGAGATTTCGTATTGGTAATGCTACAAGTCGACGTCACGTTTGGTTGTGCGCGATGTAAAATAAACATATGGAATCACGCATTATTTTGCTTCGCAATAAGGGCATTAAACTCAATCATAGGTTATAATATATATATATATATATATAGCAACTTTAAAATGTTGTTTTAAGAAACATAGTGTGGTAGTTTTGACATGGTCATGTATATGGGAACGCGACGAGTTAATATTGAGGCTACGATGTTAAGATATTATATGAATGTTGAAATAAGGTTACAATTGTGCTAACTTGAGGAGATATGAGGAGATTTATACGCACTACGTAGGGGCCATTGAGTGCCTGCAGTTTAAGATATGCCACGCTACATTCTTTAGATTCGTATACGTGAGATTGCCCACACCGCAGGATTGACCTAAGCCAAGATATGAATAGAATTTACTATTGTAGAATTATGCTTGTGACGGGATCGTATGCCAACTTTAGATGTGCTGTAATGAATATCGGAATACTACGATACGTTTTATAGCTGTGTTTTGACCAAATGCGTTCACGACACCGATAAATTTGATATGTTTCTGAATACAACGACATATCACTTGCATTGTAACAGCGCGTATGAATAAAATAGCTTGCATTGAAGTAGAATGTTATGGAATATAACGAAGGAAAGGGACATTGAGATTAAAAGACATGTGTATGGCAGCCAAAGGTTATGTTGAAGTTAGTTAGATAGCTGAATAGATTAACATATACTCTGTTTGAACTTGAATTTTCTCAACGAACAACATCTAGGGAAATGTTAGAGTAGGAGCCAAATTTAACAGGCACTAGGAACAAATGCCTTAGTCCGTAAGTCGTTGTCCATGCACAAAGTGAAAGAAGTAATCAAGCATGAGTTGGGATTTATTCATATGGATCTATGCATTCAAATTTACGCATCCAGATTTACTTACTCGAGTTTATTTATGTGGATTTACTTATTAGTGACTCGTCATTTACTGAGTATCAGCTACGATTTACTATTTAATATCCTCAACGCTCAATTCTAATATGATTGGTGATTAAATATAACTGTGGTATACAGTTCAGTCCCGCAATTTAAAGTTATAATTTGGTTTAATTTCAAGTTTGAGCTTATTAGTGGACTTTATATACACTTCAGCTTAACCGGGTGTTTTATTCAGACTTGTTTAATTAGTCTTAAAACAATGAGCTCTCGTAACAACTTAATTATGTTGGTGTTGTATCTATGACTTAACTTCAGAATGGACCTTAGATGTCCAGTGATCGATTGTAAATATGTACATTCTCAATTTTGATTTCATGATGGAACTGATCTACATACACTGACTGACAGAGCAAATGCAACACCAAGAAGGAGTGGTTCGAAAGGGATAAAAGTTGGGGAAAAAACAGAGACGGCACGGACGAATAATTGATGTTTATTTCAAACCGATATGCAGGTTACACAATGCGCACGGCATCGACTCAGTAGGATGTAGGACCACCGCGAGCGGCGATGCACGCAGAAACACGTCGAGGTACAGAGTCAATAAGAGTGCGGATGGTGTCCTGAGGGGTGGTTCTCCATTCTCTGTCAACCATTTGCCACAGTTGGTCGTCCGTACGAGGCTGGGGCATAGTTTGCAAACGGCGTCCAATGAGATCCCACACGTGTTCGATTGGTGAGAGATCCGGAGAGTACGCTGGCCACGGAAGCATCTGTACACCTCGTAGAGCCTGTTGGAAGATGCGAGCAGTGTGTGGGCGGGCATTATCCTGCTGAAACAGAGCATTGGGCAGCCCCTGAAGGTACGGGAGTGCCACCGGGCGCAGCACATGCTGCACGTAGCGGTGGGCATTTAACGTGCCTTGAATACGCACTAGAGGTGACGTGGAATCATACGCAATAGCGCCCCAAACCATGATGACGCGTTGTCTAGCGGTAGGGCGCTCCACAGTTACTGCCGGATTTGACCTTTCTCCACGCCGACGCCACACTCGTCTGCGGTGACTATCACTGACAGAACAGAAGCGTGACTCATCGGAGAACACGACGTTCCGCCATTCCCTCATCCAAGTCGCTCTAGCCCGGCACCATGCCAGGCGTGCACGTCTATGCTGTGGAGTCAATGGTAGTCTTCTGAGCGGACGCCGGGAGTGCAGGCCTCCTTCAACCAATCGACGGGAAATTGATCTGGTCTTGCACATGCTGAAGAATGGCGGTTGACGTGGCGTGCGGGGCTGCCACCGCTTGGCGGCGGATGCGCCGATCCTCGCGTGCTGACGCCACTCGGGCTGCGCCTGGACCCCTCGCACGTGCCACATGTCCCTGCGCCAACCATCTTCGCCACAGGTGCTGCACCGTGGACACATCCCTATGGGTATCGGCTGCGATTTGACGAAGCGACCAACCTGCCCTTCTCAGCCCGATCACCATACCCCTCGTAAAGTCGTCTGTCTGCTGGAAATGCCTCCGTTGACGGTGGCCTGGCATTCTTAGCTATACACGTGTCCTGTGGCACACGACAACACGTTCTACAATGACTGTCGGCTGAGAAATCACGGTACAAAGTGGGCCATTCGCCAACGCCGTGTCCCATTTATCGTTCGCTACGTGCGCAGCACAGCGTCGCATTTCACATCATGAGCATACCTCAGTGACGTCAGTCTACCCTGCAATTGGCATAAAGTTCTGATTACTCCTTCTTGGTGTTGCATTTGCTCTGTCAGTCAGTGTAGTTTAATATTAGATATTATTTCTCTTTCTACGAGCCAGCGCTGACTCACAATCCACACTTGTAAATACGCAATGACAAGTAATGCCTTGGATAAAATTCCAATTTAATAGTCCAATATTTAGTCAATAAATATCTTGTTTATTTTTCTACAATTTTATGTGTCATGAATTCTTTCATTATAGCCTAGCTGGTAAGTTAG
The DNA here is from genome assembly GCF_040414725.1 of Anabrus simplex. NCBI lineage: Eukaryota > Metazoa > Arthropoda > Insecta > Orthoptera > Tettigoniidae > Anabrus > Anabrus simplex. The sequence goes on along the minus strand of NC_090265.1, from coordinate 959,083,914 downwards.
TTGCTTAGCTAAGTGAATTGTTGATTAATTAAGTACTCCATTTAGTCATGACCAGTTCTCACGTCGTTGAATACTTTGATTTAAGAAATTGGTTGATGATTATTACTATTATGTCATGAGATTCTATAGGCGTCTCCCGTGCGTTGTTAATCTTTTCATACTCACGTAAAGCGTAACTTGAAGTAAGATTTCATGTCTTGCTTGGCATCTGAACACCCTGAGGTATCCGCTGAGCGACCCCATTTCATCTGATTAGGCAGCCCAACTACGAGTTCGAAATGGAAGTGTCGGGTAAAGAATGTAAGCAATCGTTACAACATCATTTAATCTGTTCAAAGTAACGCTCAATTCATAAAATTCCATCTCTCAGCAAAATTAATGTTTTATGGATCAACAACTACCATTCATATCGATATGCACTTCTTTTATCAAAGTACGAACATATTAAGCATATATCTACTTACAATTGGCAAAAAGTGTATCTCGATAACCTACAATTCAGTATGCTTCATTTTCACATTTCAAATATCTCACATCACCTTATGCATGGTATAATTATTTGAAAGTAAGCTGAAAACTGCTAGCAAAGCACTACATTAGCGAGTATTATCTTCCCTATGCATGGGCGTGTTTACATGTTTTGGAAGACTACCTAAATCCATCATTTAAACGTCACTATTAGTACACTCGCGCTGAAACTACACATTGAAATCACCTCTCGAAGGTATATCGACCTCTCTCTTATAATAACACCATCAACAACTTGCTACGGTACTGAATAATATATACATATATATGCACCTGTATATAATTAAGTTTTGAATAACATTTTTGAAACTTAACTTATTCTGCCTGCGTTTCTGGACTGGGACGAATTTTCTCTCGTTCTACTACAGCTGCATCTCGTCCGGACTGTGGTCTCAAGCCTCGGGTTCTTCGGAATAGCTTGTTTGGTTACCGCCAGACGTCAATCCCATCTCCAGTTTCGTTGGCCATCATATTGTTCTCGTAGACATGCATAAGAAACAGATTTAAAAGCATCAATAGTTTCATAATCTTGCTATTTACAGATCTTCCTTGAATTATGCCTATGTTGAGGAAGGTAGATTATGACGTCGCAAACATCAATACTTTAGTTTGAATGACAAAAAAAAGTATCTTAAATATTGCCTTGTTTTGTGATTAAATACTTTAAGATAGCAATTTTCAACGTCTTCTCTAATAAATCTTTGATAATCTTTAGATCAATCCCAATCTGCGCTCAGCTATACTCTTTGCCCCCTTTTGGATATACCGCTTAGAATTTGTTTGACGTTTATGAGAAATATAGCGTTATAACTTTATATTACGATTTGTTTTCTCAATAATTTAGGAAATCTCCCTTTTAAATTTGCTATTATTCTTGCATAAGAATCCCCTCGTAAATCTTCGTCTCGTAATTCAGTGCAATGTTCGACTGTTCCTACTGTTGGTTTAACAATTTAAAATTACTGCATTTATCTAAATCACGGCCACATGGATTCCGTTGGTCTGTACTTTCTTACTTCATATTTACGGCCTCTTTGATTCCACATATCGGTATGTTATAATTCATATTTTCTGCCGCACGATTTCTGACACTTTATCGTTATTCACGGCAAAATAACGATTTTAGCACCTAGTTTCGAAATAATCAGGGCTATGAAATGGTACACTCGTAATCTGTAGACCTTCGGGCTGAGCAGCGGTCGCTTGGTGGGCCTATAGTGCCATGGAGTTGGTTGGTTGGTAATAGCGATATAAAGGACAGGTCATGTATGTTTATGGTAAGGCCACAATAAGAGTATGATTCCCGTGCCTCTGAACCTCACAAGGATTACTTGAACAGGTAACTGGAAGAAAATAAAAATTAAAAACAGCTGGATTTTTTCTGGGCGATTTCCAACAAAAGAGCAACGCTGAGAAAATGTCGCAAAGTTTGAGCTGGGAGGAATTGGGAGAGTGGAGACAAGCTGCTTCACTAACCGGTATGTTCCAGCCTTTCATTGGAGAGGTAGCGTGGAATTACATTTGTAGACGAATAAGTTTGAGTGGTGTTTTTAAAAGTGGGAAAGATCACAACATGTAGATGATGTTGCAGTTCAAGGGCACAAATTTACAAATATTAATTACAGGAAGAAGAGGGAGGGAAGGAATAATTTACGAAGGGAAGTGTTCTATAAATTCTTTCAAATAGTCTAAGAAAAGAGTAGATAAAGAACTGATGGGCAATTTGCCACCTGGGCGACAACCTTAATTGCAGGTCAGTGGTGATCGATTGATAATATTTCTTTGAAAACTAGAATTACTCCGTCTGCTTTTGGTAAACTATTAGTCTAGCAAACAGAAGGAACATTCAATCAGCAATTAGAATTTACACATCCTATGCAAGTGATGATATGTGTTTTTTCTGTAATTATTATGCTTTGTCAGAAAATTGCACATTTTTACTAGTTAATGGAGCAATTTCAGTATTCTGTTGAGGGTGCTCACACACCTAGTGTTAAGTCGAAGAACCTGAAAGTAAAATACATGACCCAATGTTGTAAAAATCCAAAATCTTCTGAAAATGAAATACACAGTACTGAATAGAATTCCATAACTTCGTTTTTATCGCTAAAGTGTTGGCAACATGCGCCTCTGCTTACTTTAATCAAATAAAATATACAAGGAAATATTTAAGTTCTTTAGGCCTTTTCAGTCGCGAAATTACCAGTGTTTCGCCCCGGTGTAGCAGTGGGCTCATCAGTTGGATTGCAAAATCTTTCTAAGACGCTGGTGGCTAGAGCGCCTTCTGGGAACTCAGTTTTTTATATACAAGTACATATGTGTTATCTAAGGTTCGGATATTAAGGAAAAGTCATATTTTTTCCTGAGCTCATTTTACCCAAAATCTGAAAAATAAATTTGAATGACGGGTCCCTGACCACATTTAAAGCAATTTGATGTTGCCTATAAATGCATATTTGGCCATTTTTATTGTTTTGGTCATATGTTGCTCATTTTAGTGATATAAGGTCATATATAGTTATAATTTCAGCATTTTTGTTTAAATTGATGCGCCATTAACAATGTACGTGTTATTTGCGTCGTATCAAACACAGGATTTTCGAATAGTGTAGTAGATATATTTACTTTCTTTTCCCGGAACAGGCAGGTAGCAGGTTTAGAAGACCAGATTCCAAGAAGGCGTTCCGCTACGAACGTCTTTTAGCACAATTTTCTGGACAAGTTAGATTGCGACACTGTACGCGTGAGGTCACGGAACATTACGATAGTATGTTTCCGCCTTTCAATAGGATTTCACTCCAGTAGATATATTTAGCTGAGAAGCAATTAGCAAACAAGGAAATGCCATTTTATATCTCGCCCAGATCTTCCTCCCAGCTCTCTTGCTCTTTCACTACCAACGGATTTAACAGATTGGTCACACTTGTAGTACTGCAGTGAACACCATCATGCCGAAAGTGCACTAGACAAAAGAGTGACTGAATGGGTTGCTATATTTCTCGAAAATAGATCTCAGAGAGTTAGAGTAGGTGAAGCTTTGTCTGACCCTCTAATAGTTGAGAGGGGAGTTCCTCAGGGCAGTGTTATCGGACCTTTATGTTTTCTTATATATATAAATGATATGAGTAAAGGAGTGGAATCGGAGGTAAGGCTTTTTGCGGATGAAGTTATTCTCTATAGAGTGATAAATAAGTTACAAGATTGTCAGCAACTGCAACGTGACCTCGAAAATATTGTGAGATGGACAGCAGGCAATGGTATGTTGATAAACGGGGCTAAAAGTCAGGTTGTGAGTTTCACAAATAGGAAAAGTCCTCTCAGTTTTAATTACTGCGTTGATGGGGTGAAAGTTCCTTTTGGGGATCATTGTAAGTATCTAGGTGTCAATATAAGGAAAGATCTTCACTGGGGTAATCACATAAATGGGATTGTAAATAAAGGGTACCGATCTCTGCACATGGTTATGAGGGTGTTTAGGGGTTGTAGTAAGGATGTAATGGAGAGTGCATATAAGTCTCTGGTAAGACCCCAACTAGAGTATGGTTCCAGTGTATGGGACCCTCACCAGGATTACCTGATTCAAGAACTGGAAAAAATCCAAAGAAAAGCAGCTGGATTTGTTCTGGGTGATTTCCGACAAAAGAGTAGCGTTACAAAAATGTTCCAATGTTTGGGTTGGGAAGAATTGAGAGAAAGAAGAAGAGCTGCTCGACTAAGTGGTATGTTCCGAGCTGTCAGCGGAGTGATGGCGTGGAATGACATTAGTAGACGAATAGGTTTGTATGGCGTCTATAAAAGTAGGTAAGATCACAATATGAAGATAAAGTTGGAATTCAAGAGGACAAACTGGGGGAAATATTCATTTATAGGAAGGGGAGTTAGGGATTGGAATAACTTACCAAGGGAGATGTTCAATAAATTTCCAATTTCTTTGAAATCATTCCGGAAAAGGCTAGGAAAGAAACAGATAGGGAATCTGCCACCTGGGCGACTGCCCTAAATGCAGATCAGTATTGATTGATTGATTGAAGCTGTTAAGAAATTATGTGAAAGAGTTCGGTGAAGAGACGTTCAGTACTGACTGAACAATTCTTTTTTTTTAAACGTGTGAAGTTAAGGTAGCAGCGATAAAGCGATTTAATGTGCAACAGCACTGCGCTACGGCTAAGCATAAAGGCTGCCCGAGTATAAAGTCTTCTGAACAGAGCAGGCTGTTCGATCCAGCGAAATCTTCGTCAACCAAACCTTCCGATTTCTCAAAAGACCTGTGCGAAATGTTGGTATCTACCAATATTCCGCTTTAAAAAAGTCAACAACTAACACTTCCGAAAATTCTTAACTAAATACACAACACAGTTTATCCCGGACGAGGTAACATTGCGAAAAAGTTATTTGCCTTCCTCTTATGAGGACGCACTTCGAAAAATTAGAATTAGTGTAGGCAACAATAGTATCTGGATATCCGTTGCTGAAACTAAAGATGTTTGTGGTAGGTATGTTGCGAATGTTATATTTGGCACCCTTCTCTCGGATCGTCCGGGCGAGGTATATTTACTTCATCCGGAGGTTCTAGATGCAGCTAACTATTCCAAAATTGCAATATATTTGACAATGCCATGAAGCTTTTGTGGGATGGATAAGTTAAGCGAGAACGAATCTTGTTGTTACTAACCGATGCTGCAGCATACATGGTCAAAGCAGCAAGGGGCGTTAAGGTACTTTACCCAAAAATTGTCCATTTAACGTGTATTGTTCACGGATTGCAAAGGGTTCCTGAAGAAATACGGCAGAATTTTCCTGATGTTGAGCGGTTTGTATCAAACGTCAAGAAAATATTTGTGAAGGCTCCACTGAGGGTGGAAAAATTGAAAGATCACTCGCCTTCGCTTCCTCTTCCTCCTCAGCCAGTGCTCACCCGATGGGGAACGTGGATTAACGCAGTAGAGTACTACGGTAAACACTATGAAACTGTGCAAGAAATTGTTTCTTCTTTTGACATTAGTGAGGCATCGTCAATAAAAATTGCACAGGAACAGTTTTCCAATGATATGTCGGGACAATTAGTGTTGTACGCGCACTTTTTAGTGATAGATTCTTGTACTCGGTTGAGGAGTAAGAAGGGAGCACTGGCGGTTCCGGTAGTACTGCCAACTGAATGGAAATCAAATATGAATGAATCGATAATATGATCGATCGATATGAATTTTCTAAACCTTTATTACCTTACGCCAACAACTGTGTCCCACACACATTATATAATACTGTACAACATTTCCCGATGTGAACCGTGTTCCTAGCATGAATTCTATAGTTTGGGTTTGTTGTGTAAAGAACAACAGTACGAGTACTTAAAGTGTACGCCAGATGTCGCACAGTGATGATAAGCGATTCTTAGTTTGTGTTTCAAAGGTTGCCAATACGAATCTCGAAAATAACCGAAGTCGTCCGATGCAGCACTATGGCGTAAATCTATCGCTAAAATGTGCGCAGATAATATATATTTCTTCAAAGTATAGGGATCTATCGAAAACTACCTCTCGCCTAAAAAACTGCTGGTTTAGAAATATGTGAGAGTTTGGGAATAGTAAAGGACATGGCATGCAAAGTAAAACAAGCAAGAGGTACAGTGTCAGTTAAGGTGAAGAACAAACTTAGTAGGGTGCTGTGTGCAAATGAAGGATATGCAACATTGTGCAGAATTGGTGCCATTTTAGAGGGTAATGGATCTGGTTTAGGCGAAAATGACCCACAGCTAAACAGCAGTGAACTGACAATGTTTAAATACGCTCCTTTGGCATCAAGTGACGTAGAAAGGAGCTTCTCCCAGTACGAAAAATACTGAGCGAACTTCGAAGGAGATTTCTTTTCGACAGCCTGAGAATACACATGGTCGTGATGTGCAATGCTGACAAAGAAGAAGATTAAGAGGTATGTACGATTATGAAATCAATAACTTCCTGTTAGGCAGTGTATTCTAACTTACGCCTAAAGATATCATAAAGCATGCTAATACTTCGCGTTTTTTGTTTTCTTTTAGAGAAACCGAGCAAGAACTGCAAATCAAGGCTATGATGCTGAATGAATGTTGAAAATTGTAATGTACTGTAACTCTCTGTCAGTTTGTGTGATTAAATATGTCTGGTGTACTATCGCTGATCACGTTTTGGCACTTAAGACGTTTACTGCATGGTTGTGATACTCATTCATGTCATATTTTATAGCTTCGTAGGTCATATGATATAGTTTAGGTCATATTTAGCTAGTTTTAGGGCATATTTGGTTGCATATTTTGTACGTCTTTAGGTCTTATACTTCCGAATCCTAAATTATTACCACAGATAATAATAATTATCTAGATAATTACCTTTGAATCAATCATAAAAACCTATTCCTAATCACCATGTACCTAATTTACGCAATATATTCAAATCTGCTTATGCGCCTAATTTTGTTCGATTGCGCTTATTTTAAAACTTAGAGCCCCACTTCCAGTGCCTTATGTCTGAGGTCAGTGGCCTTCTAGTGAAGTGTCTTAGAAAGAGGGGTAATTGTAAAGCGGTGAAATACAGTGCCACATTGAACCCCACTCCACCAGTCCCGTTCGTAGGAAGTACACCAGCAGCAGTGTTGAGTGTACTTATGGAGTTACTGTGTAATCATGGTATAAATTAATTCAGTCAACCTGTCACGCTGAAATGAGTTATGAAGCGTATGAGGCAAGGTTGTTATAACTTTTAGAGTCTGTAGAAGAGGAAGAAGATTTAGGCGGCAATGGCAATGAGAGTGAGGATGAATTAGATGTAGTAGATTCTAACATTGACACAGGAAAGAGCGCTAATGAAGAAGAAGTAAATATTAGTGATGATGATTTACTTGTTTCGGAACGGTTTTGCTCCATAAAAGGAAAGGATACTGTTACAATGTGGACACAAATTCCTTCTCCTAAAAATTTACGTACTCAAAACCATAACATTATTACAAATTTACTGGAAGCGAAACTCGTAGCAAGAAGTGCATCATCGACTGAAGAAATTTGGAGCGAATTTTCACGAATTATAATATGTTTCAACTCATTGTAAACTGTACGAATCTGGAAAATGAAAGAGACAGTGGAAGTTATACTCGCGAACGAATTACTTAATAAGATATGAATTGTCAAGAAAAGTACAACTATTTCCAGTAGCGTGATTATTTTGAAAGGCCCCTCCCAACCGTACAGTGATGTACTGCAAGAACAGCATTGCGTAGTCAGCAAAATGTAAGCCTATCAGCTCAATTCAGCATGATGAGGTGTTTAATACTGGTTACCCCTGTGCATGACGAGTTTTTAGTTCTATAATGATCATATGCTGTGAAGCTAACTAATATTGGATATATACAATATTACTTTCGATAAAAAAATAACATGCTACATGAAAAATCTAATACATCAATATTTGATACATACAAATTAGTCATTTTTTTATTAGAGAAAGTTCAATCATAGTGGAAAAAAGTGCCCCCATCACATCTCACGCTGCATCAACGTGTGCCACATGTCCAGGATTAAAATAGCATGAAATAAGTATTTGCAGGTATGTATCATTTGCTCACGAAATCTAAAATATCTGCTTGTTCTTACCTGTAAAGCACAATATTTTTGAAGTTGAAGCAAGGTTGAATATCACCTTATAAATATAATTATATTCATTTCAATTAATAATTTAAACATAAATATTAAAACACTCATGGTTTATTAAACATACCTCATTCATCCTCATACATTTTATTTACAAGCGTCACAGTGCCTGTATGTAACATTTCTGAGAACTTGCAGAACTTCTGCCTTAATATTTTCACATTCCGTTAAATACCTTCCTGACACAATACCCACTCTCAGTGTTGCAAATGTTGTCCTGGAAAACGTCTAAGAATAAGAAGAGGATATAATAATCTCCACTCTACGACTCCATAGCGACTTCATCTTTTTAATGATACGATTCTTTACTTTGAAAAGGATTTCTTGTATTCCTTTTGACACTTAAATCTGCTAACATACCAGGTGTATGCATAAGTCTTTTCCAGTTTCACTAAGAGATGGCGCCAGTGAAGATTACGCAGCGCATAAATTTGAAACATACGTTAGTTTGTTCGTCTGATATTAACCTACCAACACACAAAAGTTGAGTCCGCCAAACACTAGCGTCTGTGATGTATCGTTCAGTGTTCATGTCGACGTTTGTGCCTGAAAAAGGACATTTGTGGCACTCATTGCTTTTCTTATTTATTCACAAGAAAATGGCCGTGGAAAGTTTTCATTTGCTGGTAGAAACATATGGTGAACACGCTCCATCGATTAGTAAATGTGAGACACGTTTTCGACAATTTAAACGTGGTGATTTCAGTGTGGAAGGCTGTACGCGCTCATGTAGACCACAAAAGTGCGAAGACTCTTGGAGCTGGGCGAGACCGTTAATGCACAACGCTATCGCCAAGAAATGATTAATTTAAATCACTCATTGATCGAAAGACGACCGGAAAGGTCCAGAATACATGGCAAAGTGACTTTGTTACACGACAATGCTCCGTCTCACACAGCGAAACCAGTGAAAAACACCTTGAAATCGCTTGGATGGGACATCCTTCCGCAGTCCGCCATACTCTCCCGACTGGTGCCATCTATCACCTCTTCGCATCAATGTGGCACGCGCTCGCAGAGCAGCACTTGAGAAATTTCGAGGAAGTTGAAAAATGGCTCGACGAATGGTTTGCCGCAAAAGTCAAGCAGCTTTTCCGCCTGAATTATTGGCGAAGTATGTGGAAGTGGATGGCCAACTTTTTGAATAAACAAAAAATGAATTGTGCTTGAAAATTACGTGTTTTTACCGCAAAACCCGCAAAAACTTATACATACATCTGGTAGTTTCAATTGTAATAATTCTTCTGCACAACATAACAGTGGTGGCTCGTCAAATAGAAAGTGGGGTGTTCAACAAATTTAACAGTAATCATATGGTATTAAGTAAAATTCGTGTCAGTCAACTAAACACGCTGTTGGTATGTGAAGGTATCACTTTTTAATATTGAATCCACCGAATTCACGATTGCCTGTTTTAAAATAAAAACAACTATATGAGAACTCAATTGACAGAAACGATTACGCCTTCCCCGAAGCCCTTTATACACAAATGACACACTGACACTACACAATAACAGTAAGTCAGTGTTGCCAGACCCAAAAATACTTTTTCAGGAGTAAGGACTCGAAAAATGTTTATAAATAACGTACGGTATGCTATAATTTTGATGAAGTTACTTAAAATAAAACGTGTTGGTACGGAAGCCATGCTTGTCAGTGTTGACATAGTTAATATAAACTTTCAGTCTGTGGGACACAAGACATAAATTATACCTGTTTCATTTTGTGTTGTAGGTGTGTACAAATAGTTTAAAATTCAAATTCTATTTGAGGTGTGTAGAAGCAAAACTTACATTGTCTACGTTTCATTATTTATTCTGAAACTGAAAAAGCTCTCAAATATGTTCACCTGGCCGATTCTTGCAAAATACGTTTCTATTTACACCTTTAATGTGATTATAAACTCCGGAAGGTTTCTTTTCTTGTGGAAAGTAAACCGAAGGTGGCATATTACATTTTAAGTTTGGTGAATGTGAGTTTTGCTCCACGTGTTCTAGGCTACATGAAACTAAGGCATAGGACTCAAACAGTGAACAGAAGAAGATATATATGAAATTAAAATGGACCCTTATGGAAAATAAGGTTAAAATTACAGTTTATTAAACAGTAATGCATAGTAATAATACACGTGTATTAAAAAAGAATGATATTACTGTCGGTAAACTAATTAAATTTATAAATACGGAGCTTCGTCCCGTGCCTGGCAATGAAGTACATTGTCTTTTTTCATCCTCAATGATACCTGCATTTCCAACTATAGTGCCTTTGTAAACAGTCAAAGCATGACGAATAGAATACCAAGTGTGATCACTCCGCTCTCTTAACATTGTAGTTACCGGGCGAGTTGGCCGTGCGCGTAGAGGCGCGCGGCTGTGAGCTTGCATCCGGGAGATAGTAGGTTCGAATCCCACTATCGGCAGCCCTGAAGATGGTTTTCCGTGGTTACCCATTTTCACACCACGCAAATGCTGGGGCTGTACCTTAATTAAGGCCACGGCCGCTTCCTTCCAACTCCTAGGCCTTTCCTATCCCATCGTCGCCATAAGACCTATCTGTGTCGGTGCGACGTAAAGCCCCTAGCAAAAAAAACATTGTAGTTGGTGGTCCTGCACGAGTGTGGCACTGCAGTCTCAACGATCCAACTGCAACGACACGTGCGCCCAATTGCCGGCAAAGGTATAGCGAGCGTGCGTGAAGTCGTGGTGATATCTTTAACGCCTATTTGTTTTATATTTTCTGAAGTCCGTGTTAGTATCTGTGCAGTGCTTTGTGTGTGGAATCAACTAGTTTTCTATTATTTCGAGAAAACGTCGTCCTGTTTCGTTCCTGGTTGTAAATCGGGTTACGGAATGAAGCGTGATGGTGGACGATATTTTACACCGCCGAAGGGAAACAATCTGTTTGCGAAGTGGGCTAGAGCGATTTCGCGGAAAGATAAGCAATTGTCGGCCAAAAGCAGAATATGTGACCTGCATTTTTCGGCAGACTGTTTCGTTGCGAATGGTGTGTTAAAGGAATGTCGAGTAAAATCTCCCAATGGTATGAGATACAGTAGTGATTTTCTTTTAGAGAGTTTATTACTTGGAATAACATCACCTAGAGGATAGGATATAGGCATAATTTGTTACCTCTTCTCCCACAAAGCCGTTTGAGGAAATTCTGCAAAGGACTTAAATGTCCCTATGGTGCAAATCCTCATTGCTTAAGTGCTATTTCAGATTATTTTAAGGATGAGATGAACGAGAATAAACGGAACGGGATAGAGATATTCGATGAGGTTAAACTAAGAGAAGAGGTTCAATTTAATGTGGGGCGATATTTTTTACGAGTGTCTTGACTAGATTGAGGCGATTTCAGTTGTGTTATCAGGAGCTGGCTGTTGTATTGAACACACTTTGGACATTATTCCAAAACTGGTCTCCCACTATAGTGCCGATTCTTCTTCAGAGCGGGAGAAATCCGCAAAGAAATGCAAGCTCGACAATCTGCTAAGTCTACTCGTAAACTATCGAAAGTGGCCTCAAACTAGTTTTGGTGAGTAATTTACTTAATTTATTTATTTGAGAAAAGTGTCAGTGTTATTTACAGTCTGGCGTATGTTTAATTTGCTCTGTTTAGAAAGGATTCTTTAAGTATGTAAAGCACAATATTGCTTTCGCTTTTCGTAATGTTTCATTTTATTTCGTCATTCTCTTATTATGATAATATCATTTATAACTCTCTGACAGTGTTATTCATGTGTTGTATTTGATTATATTTGTATCAATGTAATTTCCATTAAATCAGCTGACCGTGTAGCGTTGGTGTTAGGCTCCACTACCGCCGCTCTGCGGGAGAACGCTTGAACTCGGTGAGTGATCTCACTTGGTATTCTATTCGTCATGGTAAAAGTATGAATTCCCTGCCATTCTTCAATATTGTTCTTTCCCAGAAGAGCGTTGACATCACGATTCTTTTCCAAATTAGACTGTTGGATTTTCCAATTTCTGGCGGATTCATGGATTCTGGTGGATTAGTTGCTTTCATTATGGAAGAATATCGATACAGTCGTAAACTGTAACAGCTCTCGCCCCGTTCTACAGCAGTTGTGCCACGCTTTTTGACAAAGATTCGCTTACTGTCTGTTAACGAAATTGTCATTTATCTGGAGGGTTTGTGAAGAGGCCCTTTTCACTTTCCCAGTCACAATTTTGTCTGTCTTAGTAGTGATTATTGAAGGCTTCTGCAGCCTCCGACCTCAGTGACCCCTGGGGAGACTTCATCTGCCGGGTGGCATCACAGCGTGGGCAATTTGAAATAAGGAATGCTGGCTAATGATGTATGCTTAACCTCACATGACGTCATAACCTAACGATGGCTATGTGTGCAGGCTTAACTTTACAGGTCACCGAGTTCGACTCCAGGCTTAAACTTACAAGGGCAGTTAATTTACAAACCCAAGTACGATACCCGGTCTACCCACAAAAGAGTTCAGGCTTAATCTTACATGACGTTAATGGCTAAGACCGTGGGCTTAATCTCACGCTGACCAGTTGTTAACCTAACCGGCTGCCTTCCTTACACTAGCTCGGGCATAAATTAACACGCTAACTAAGAGAGCTGGTTTAAACTCACACTAACCAGGCACTAACCTAAGCTTAGTCATAACCTAGCAAAAGTGCAGGCTTAACCTTACGCTGACCAGGCGTTAACCTAACAGGTTTCCCTTCCCTACACCAGCTCGGGCATAAATTTACATGGTACCTAAGTGTTCAGGCTTAAATCTTCGCTGACGAGGCGTTAACCTAACCGGCTGCCCTTCTCTACACCTGCTCGGATATAACCTAAGCCACGGCTAAGAGTGCAGGCGTAAACTTACGCTGACTAGGCGTAAATCTTATGGGCTGCTTTTCCATACACCAGCTTGGACATAACTTTACAAACTAGCTATGAGTGCAGTCTTAACCTCACGCTGAATATGCGTTGACCTAACCTAACCGGCTGACCTTTCCTGCAGCTGCTTGGGGTTAACCTAACATGACTAAGAGTGCAGGCTTAACTTCACGATGACCGAGTGTAAACCTTATATCTCTATGTGTCCAGGCTTAGGCGCAACTCTGGAAAGTGATTTACGTGGCTGCTCGGAGCTGAACTTGATATTCTGAACAAGATGGTGACTACACATTGTACTATGGGACTAGGGAGATGATGTATGGTTTATTCACATGGGGTCGTAGCGTTGGAAAGCAACTTAACGGACTCGCAGTTGAACTTGGAATTCTGTACAAGATGACACAGTCTGACGCGTAACGTGATGTTCGCTTTTTAGTGTCTGGACACTCATTTTTTGATTTTAAGTTTAGAGATTATAGGTTTGAACTCTAGTACAGTCTTATAGTAGCTTCCATGATTGTTTATATTACTTAGAGACCAAATCCTTGTGTTCACATCCGAAAAATTGTTCGCGCAACTTACTCAAGAGAGGTTAAGACATACCTGATATACTGACTACCTTTCCGAGACATGTAACTGGAACATAATCTTTTGAGGCGTATACATGAAATAATAAAGCGTAGAGCGATGAAAGTAAATAATAAAACTTTACAGGCATTTCTACGTCCGCACAAACAATATACCAATTGCTTTACTGACGGATCCAAGACATCAGAGTGTATAGGAGCTGCCTACTACATACCTCAGTATAACATACAGCAACAATTTACTCTACCAGCTAATTCCTCAATTTACGCGGCAGAAACCTTCGCTATTCGCCAAACTCTTTTATGCATCCCCAATGCAATCATGTGTACCGATTCCTTAAGTGTCCTCCAAAGCATTTAAACCCCAAAATAATCTATCTCTTGGTATATCTGGAACATATACAAGTTGTTACACACCCTCTTTTTAAATCAGCACGATATAACACCAATCCGAATACCAGGGGCCTGTTCCACGAACGAACTTTGCAACTTTTCAACTTTGCACTTTTCACTTTTCAAATTTTGCAAAGTGCAAAGTCTTTCTGTTCCACCATGGTCTAGGTTGTACTTTTCAATTTTTTCGCAAAGTGAAAAGTCTTTGCGAATGAGTGATACGATCGAGTTTATTCCATGAGCAAACTGTATAGGCCTAATACTCTACGATTTTAATGCTTTACTTTTCGTGGCGAATTTGACGGTATAATTGTCGTACAGTTTACGTTTTTATCATGGGAAAAAAGGGTATTACAAGTAGCTGGCTGTGCTGGAAGTTGTCAAGGAGAAACGTGACATACTTTTTCGACAACTTTAAAGATAACCTCTCAAATTATGACACATCAATATTAACGAGAGTAGGCTGCCGTCAACACATTCACACACAGAAGGAAATTCACCCTTCATTAGAAATGCCGTCGCTATATTGAGTGGAGTATCAGGCTAACGTACTGTTAGGAAATATTACATTTACTATAACATCTACGACTTTGGTAACAGTTCGCAAATAATTGTTTTGATGTCCCATGCATTGGTGTTACACCGTGCAGCTGGGCACCATTTACTAACCAATGTAAGCATATAAGAATTTGTTCTTTTCCGGAAAGGGATTGACTTCTTTTTGTTACATGTTTCAATAAATGTCCGATCATTTCAAGAAAATAATGAGCCTGTGTTGGGGTAATACGAAATCACTCGCGAAAGTCCGTCGAAGTGAGGTTATGAAAATTAATCTCGTCTTTGTACGTTCTCTTATTGGATTCTTCATCACTGTCCTCACTTGATGCTAATAAAAGCTCACGTCGTAACGTGTTTATATCACTAAACCAAATTCTACGCCGAGAAACTAGTGTACATACTTGTTAATTAACATATGAAAAGGGAATCATCTCTTTGCAAGATTTATGAAAACTTTTCACTTCATTTCTTTGCACTTTGCATTTCTGTACCAATGGAGGAACATAACAGGCTTGAAAAGTGAAAAGATTCCTAACTTTTCACTTTTCACTTTTCACTTTGCAAGTTAAATCTGAAAAGTGATGGTGGAACAAAATCTGAACTGAAAAGTGCAAAGTGAAAAGTGAAAAGTTGCAAAGTTCGTTCGTGGAATAGGCCCCAGGTCATTGTAATATACACAGTAACATTCAGGTCGATAGATTAGCAAAAGCGGCAGACAAAGTACAGGACTTGCATATCAAATAGCCATTCCGCACGCGGATTATTCCCTCATTATCAAACAGGAAACAATCCAAAAATGGGCTTCCCTCTGGAAAGATTCCGCGAAAACGAAGGGTAAATCTTAATACCAAATACAACCGGAGCTTCCACGAGCCCTCTGGTTCATCACGGGCAAATACTCAAGGAGGAATATTACCACTATAATCCGCTTAAAATTCAATCATGCGCTAACTCCCGAATATAAGTACAGTCGGAAACTTGATGATAAAATACCAAAGGTATTTTCCACTACCCTTCTTGTCAGTGATAACCGATACTTGAAAATCCTCTTTTCCACTGTCATGTTCTTCTTGGGAAATGGTTTATGCAGATGTTCACTGATGGCAAAGCACCATAACCTAAGAAAACTTAAGGGGTAAGGCGTCTGTACCTGGCAACGACGATGACGTTGGTAAATTCAATTTCCCAGACTATAACTTTTCCTAAAATATCGTGTGTTTCAAAAGTCCACTATCAGAAACACTCCCATTTATACCCGTATGGACATACAAGAATTCATACTTAGCAATGACAACAGCAAATAAAACAATGCTAGGTGTTCCTTTGTAGTTATAGAACAGTGAGTCACTTCCCGGTAGTTTCTTGATTAAGATTTTGTTTACCTCCATAGCTCCCACACAGTTGTTAAACTGCCACATTGTTTCAAATTGTTTTGCTGTTTGTAAACACTTATGTTCCGTGCAGGAATCTGAAACACAAAGTAAAGCACGTCGATCATTACAAGCTTGTAAAAGACGCGCTACAAATTTAATGATGAAGCAAGGGAAATTAATTGAATGTGTTCAGAATTTACTCTCAGCAGTGTTTTATGGGAAAACAGTAGGACTGCATTTCAAAGAAGTGACTGAATTACAACGACGTGTAGCAAAGAAATTGATTTCCGGAGTAATTTTTTTTACGAAAAATTAGGGCAACTGACGGTTCAGTCATCAATCTTATTAAAGGACATCAACCCTAACTATTCTGTACCATCACCGTTACCTTGTTCATCAGCCAGTTTTCATAACTCTCCTAGCATTTCACACAGTAATTCACCAGTTCCGCTCTCACCACTGATCTCTAAACATGGATCGCTGATGGCAGCTCTCCGCTGTAGGAGAAAATACGCCAAGTTGAGCGCGCGGTCCGCCATGTTGGTGTACCCATTCCAGAGCTCTCCTTATGGGGAAGCCACGATAATACAATCAATTTTAAATAGCAAATAATGGCGCATTGGAATAATTAAAAATATAGGGACATGTTCACTCAAAGCATAATGTCATTGGGAACACAGACAAGTCATTCCGAGGTCAGTAAATCTCCGGGATAGCAATAAAAATGAATGTGTAATAACGGCCAACAAATATTAACTAAGGTACTGAATACATGCAATTAGCGATCGGTAATACAATACGAGTAAAAAGAGTTTCTGGAAATATTGCTGTAAATTTTATACATGTATGCCACGAAATTATTCGTTCTTAAGGGGAGGTATGACTGAATTTTTTGTGTTTTGTGCCCAAAACTCTGTTTTCTTTTTATTCATACAAAAATAATCCTATTCTTCCTCTTTCAGAAAATGATTTTATTTTAGTAATTCCGGCTTGTTTAAAGATTGTAGAAGCCATTTAATATGAGCCCGCAGGACATTCAAAAGCCGAGAACCACACTCATTTCTCCTGTAACAGCATAATAATAGTTTACTGTGTATTTTTCCCTGGATATTCAAGTATTTAGCGGCGTATTTGCCGCAGAAATACACTTCGTCATGCTGACAGTCACTTGCTTACTACGTAATAAATACAATTACGTTGTGTTAGCAAATATTGTAATTTGAACTGACGGAGAGAATGTTGTACCTCTTCCCAATGGTACCCAATTTATATCTGCCACACAATCATGTATACTTTGATGTATTTGTGTTATTTACATTTAGGAATTCGAATTTGTGTTAATCTTCTTTTTTGCAAGTTGCTTTACGTCGCACTGACACAGTTAGGTCTTATGACGACGATGGGACAGGGAAAGGCTAGAAGTGGGAAGGAAGCGGCCGTGGCCTTATTTAGGGTACTTTCACCCATTTGCCTGGTGTGAAAATGGGAAACCACGAAAAAACATCTTCAGGGCTGCCGACAGTGGAGCTCGAACCCGCTATCTACCGAATACTGGATACTGGCCGCACTTAAGCGACTGCAGCTATCGAGGTCGGTTGTGTTAATCGTAGTTGTACAAGCAAGGCTCCCTTGTTTGTTTATATTTTACTAACGTGCACAAGTAACATGTGCTTTCAATTCAGCGACTGAAGTATCTAAACTAGTGATTTTTCATTTATGTATTTCATCTTCATTCCTTTGTAAATATGTTGGTTATTGCAAATAACACAGTACAGAACACCCGTGGAACTACAATCAGGAGGCCTGACGTTACTGAACTAAGCATAAACAAAGCAAGCGCGCTCCTCGTGGTCTACTGTACCGTGCGCTCGCTGCCATCTTACTACGCCAGTCATCTTCTATTCGGCTTACTGCTACCCAAGCTACCAGCCATCTATGTATAGAGATCAGTGGACCTCACCAATACCCAGCACAGTTACTCTTTCTCCGTCAAATGAAGCACTAGAAATACCTCAAGGGCGCATTACTTACCAGCAGTCATCTACCCAGTCCAGTTCATACGGCCTAGGAGATTTTGTAATTTTCAAGAATGTCTGATAATGTAAACTCAAAGTTGTGTACTGCTGTTCATATTGAATTGATTTTAATTATTACAATAAACCATGTCAATTCTGTTTTTATATTTTTTTTATTTCTTACCTGTATGTAGTTTCGCTGGACTTTGTAGAGGGTATCGCAAGTTTCAGAGATTATTCTCGAAAGTAACTGTGGTGAAATATTGCTATGCTGTATTTAAGATCTGCATAGCCAAGTATCGTAACGTGGCAACAAGTCACTCCTCAGCAGAGACTGCTTCTCTCATGATAGTTACTTGCTTTGATATCTGTGGAGTCACTAAGCGTAGCAATGTGCTGAAACTTTTGTTGTCTATAATCAAATAATTACGGAAGTCATCTGTATCCACTTCTCTTATTAACACCATATGACTAAATCTTAAATATCAATAATCAATACTGATCTGCATTTAGGAAAGTCGCCCAGGTGGCAGATCACCTATCTGTTTTTCCTAGCCTTTTCTTAAATGATTTCTTTTCTTGCCTATAGCCACTTCTTCGCCCACAGTTTTCCCTCTCTAACATTGATATTGCTTAGGGATGCTGCAAGCGCAATAGCAACTTTCTGACGTTTAGATGAAACGGGAGGCATGATCCGTTCTGCTCTCAGACTGATGAAATCCGGTTATATAGCCAGGCGGTCATGAGGCAAGACTTGATTTGGTCACAGAATCAACATAGTCTCGTTCGCGACATCGTACTGTACGGTTGGTAGTGTTCGAGGTTTCGTGTTCCGTGTCTTGAAGTTTCTAGAACTTACTCCTAAATTCGAGTGATAGCTTGCGTGTGATTTGTGAAGTGGTGACATGAGTTCTGATAGTGGAGGTGATGGGGAATTTCATCCCGCACCAAATAGCAATGTTGAACGAGAAGAAGATGTGAAAACGGATACAAACGTGACTGATAGTTCTCCTAATATCCCTTCGTTGCAATCTTCGACCCAATGCAATAATAACGCTCCACCTCCTGCTCAACCTCGTAACAATATTGCATGTAGTTTATACCCATAAAAACTACCCAGGCCCATATATTGTTTTTGTTTAATCAAAAAATGGTAATAACATTGGTAACCTGCACCCTATGGCTAATGGGCGTTTACTACATGAAATAAACTTTCCTGTTAAATCCATTCAGTATAAAGGCCGTAATCGGATTCAGGCAAACTTTCACTCTCCTACTCATGCTTGATGCACACAAGTTACATGCCTTTATGCCTCACTCCAATATCTTCAGAGTAGGCATTATACGCGGTGTTGAAAAAGACTTAACTGAATCAGATATTCTTACCCTACTTAAGAGTGACGACAAGGTTCACTCTGTTCATTGCCTACGTCGCAAAACCATCCAAGATGGTGAGGCAGTATATCTACCTAGGGGCTCAGTAAAGATTGTTTTTTGCTCCAAAACATTGCCCAAATATGTTTCCATCTATTGCCAGTCCACTAACTTTCGTTGTCGCAACTGTGGTTTGAATCATGCTACCTCAGAATGCCTTGCTAATGTCAAATTATGTGTACATTGTAATCGGGAGCATGAAACGGGCTCATCTGATTGTGCTGCTCTAAAGAGGCAAGTGGAGTTTAAAAAACTCATGTGCACTGATAACATCTCCTTTTCAGAAGCTTCTGCTTGACTATTTCCACCTACTTATTCTGATTACAGTAACATTCAACTATTTCCTCCCATGCCCTCTCAACATTCTTCTCCAATACCAGAAATGCCGCACAAACGCAAATTCACGCATGCGATCGTCAAGGATTTGCCATCTAAGCCTCCTCCCGGCTATGATAGAGCTGGATATCTCCAGATAGTGCATCCCACTACTTCCTCTCGTCCCTCTCAATCTCTAGGTTATCAATACCCCATTCAATCCACTCAGCCAACTCCATCAACATCGAACCAATCAATCCCTTTGCAACCCGCCCAGATCAACAACAAACAGGTAACGCACTAACACAGCGAGAACATGTTCAACACTGTGTACTCAACCTTCTAATGCAGCTTACACAATTAATTGGAGATCATCCCAATATTTACAAGTTATTAGTCAACTTCGAGAAAGTTTACACCTTATCTTTAAAAATGGTAATACGCATTCTTCAATGGAATGCTAGGAGCCAAAAAATAAACAATACGAACTAAAAATTCTAATGCACGAAACATCTCCTACTATAGTCGCTCTGCAAGAAACTTTTCTCATAAAACTAACTTTTATTTTCAAGATTATTCTATTGAGCGCCATGAGGGACCAGGATTTGATGGTGTCGCACTTATGATACATAATTCGTTATCGTACACTCCATTACATCTGCAATGCATAATATCAAACACCCATTCCCTGGGCCTTATATATCATAACACATATGTTATAAACTTATATATTCCTCCCGATAATTACATCTCATTCGCACAATGGTTCAAATTTTTAAATAAATTTCCATCTGATACCCAACCATTTTTTTGGGAGATGTCAATATACATCATACTCAGTGGAGAGCCCCGCTCGACATCTCTAAAGGCACACAGTTCTTACATGCTGAAAATCAACATAATCTCCTGATTCTTAATGATGGTTCCCCTACCAGGCGTACTCCCCCTGGTTCATTGCCTAGCGCAGTCGATTTATCACTTTGCCACAACACTCTTGCCTCTATAACCAAGTGGAGAGTACTAAGTGACACTCATACATGTGATCACTTTCTTATCATAATTACTTATGGACATGCGTATATTACTAAACACCCTCTTAACCACCATTACACCGGTCAACTGCGTTCCATGAAATTTTTCAATGCTTCGTGCTTTAAGTTCTTCATGGTAACCCAATTAGAGAAATCTCCTGTAACAGAATTATCCTATCAATCAATTCTCAAAATAATAACACATTATCTGGACCTATACCATCCTTTTTAAAACACCATCAAACTCCATAACATCTAGTACCTCTAAATTAAAGTGGTGGGGCACTGAATGCCACCAATTAATCCTCAAACGCAAGAGACTTTTCAAAATATATCGTAAAACTTTAACCCCTTCACACTACTTTCACCTCAAACATCATATTGCTCATATAAGACGTGTATTCAATCAAAAACGAGGACAAGCCTGGAAAACATTTATATCCTCTTTCTATACCCATATTTCAGTATCTCAGTTATGGAATGCTATCCGTGCTCTCACTCGGGCTCCCACTCATGTCCCACGCCGTCAAATCGCGTCGAATATTTGAATGAATTTCTAACATCCGTAACTCCAGATTATGTACTTCCAACTTATACCCCAGCTATGTCTGCTTCCACTAGTCGGTCTTCAGTCCTTTCTCGTCCCATCACTCCCCCAGAGCTCACGTCCATCCTTAACTCCTGAAAATCGTCCGCTCCAGGTCCTGATTATATCACTCATGCTATGTTATATAACAATTGCCGATCAAAGCCCTACAAGTGCTTGTTCAGTACTTTAATTTTGTGTTACCCACTACGACTCCTCCTCCGGAATGGAACAATTTTTTCCTAGTTCCGGTTCTATAGCCTCGTCGTCCAATGACTACCCTCACAATATTAGGGGAATAATCTTGCCATCTTGTCTACGCAAACTATTTCTTAAAATCATGCTCCAAATATTTCTGTGGTACTTAGAGTAATATTCCCTTCTTCCAAAGTATCAATATGCTTACTGTAAAGGTAGAAATGCTCAGGATGAGATCAATATGCTTATTATTGACACATTATTAGCTAAATCTAGGAAAGAGCACACTATTGCTGTCTTCCTAGATACGAGGTGCCTTTGATTCAGTCCCCCTGAATATGTTATGGGATGTGTTATTACAGAAAAGAAACCCGACCACTTTCATAACTCTTCTACGCCATCGTTAATATATCGCACTCTTATCTTCAAACCTCCTCTCACTACGCAAGTCCCTCGTCAAGCACTGTCGGCATCCCTCAAGGCGATATATTCAGTGGAATACTCTTCGCTTTATATTTATCCGACCTTGAGCAACTTGCCCTCCAATCTGCCAGAATTCTTATGTATGGTGACGAAATAGTTATCTATTTTTCCCATAAAGAGGAAGATTTTGCTCGGAAATGCGTAACACAGCTCCTTATTAAAGTCCAGTCCTGGTTACATACTCATGTGTTATCGTTATCTCCCGCTAAATGCTCTGCGGTAATTTTTACTCACAAGCGTGTTTATAATTCAGAGCCTTTACTGTTCGATACACATGAAATTCCCATACGTTCGCACCAAAAATATCTTGACATTATACTTGATCGTAAATTACACTCTTCCCAACATATACAACACCTACGAAAGAGTACTGCCACATATATTAAGCTACTAAAAGCTATTACACTTCGTTCCTGGGGAGCTGATCCTGTTACAGCAAAATTTGTATACTTGGCATAGTTGGCATTGTTGGATGCGCTTGTGAACGGTTGGCTGTTGAGAGAGCTCTTGCATTAAAGTAGTGAAAAAGTAGTTAAAACCTATTAAAATTATTTCAATTTTGTTTGCGAATGTTCCATTTAGTGCTATTTCTATATTGGTGTTTAGTGCTTGTTGGTAGAAATTGGGAGTAGTGTTATTTATTTGAATTTAATAACAAGTTATCCAATTGGTGTTCAGTAGATTACGTTTTCTAGGTTAAGTAGGCTAGCTAGGTGTACTTTATTTCGAATTTAGGTTTAGGAAATACTTTAGGTAATAATATTAACTTTTAAAACAATATTTTTAAATATCTGTAGGTTCTTTGGTAAAATAGCCTACTTACAAAAGCAGATTATCATAAGGAGTTGTAACTCATTGAAATTTCCGCCGCTACTTTTCCGATATTTCGTACAGATATCCGTTCGAATTATTACGAAGGTAATAATTTATTACATTAAATAACACGATAAGCCTGTAAACATCGATTTAAAGAGAATTTAAAGATAATTCACGGTAATTTCACTGGATAATTACGGTACTTAACAGTTTTTTTGGATTGTTGACGATTGTTGCTACATGCACATGATATCTGTGTAAATAAATACAAAGGCAGCTGATGCAATATTCCCATTATTTGTAGTCTTAGTTCCCTGCATAGGTACTTTGTACTTTCCACCTTCGTTCATTCAACGAGTAAATGTTAATAATCAAACTCCTATATCCCAATGATATTGCATTTCAAGACCCCGGCGTGGTTTTGACAGAAATTATAGTAGACAACCTCTTATTCTCAGCATTTAAGGACACTTTTATTCTCCGTCCCGCGTAGTAGGGAAAATAATACCAATCCATCAGCGGTAAAAGTTCATATAACCACACTTCAGCTGAAAATTGTAGTATAGATACATTGTAGTGTAGATACAGTATATTTAGATAGTGCCGTATCTTGCCTGCCATATTCGTGTGTTATTTTTCGTGTGTATCTATTACAGCGTAGTTCTAATAATAATTTGTCTAAGCATTTAGCTTTGTTGGTAATTTTTGAGTACAGTAGTTCTTGCAAATTTCATTACTGTTTGTGCTTAGTAGTGACATACGGTACCGGTATTGTAACTAGGATACGTCTGAAAGTAGTTTAAAAATTACTGTAGTGTACTGTACAGTAGTATACGAGTAGCCTAATATCGTATCAGAATTTAGTCTGCTTATTTTATTATTGTAAAATATTTGTGTAGTACTGGTGTAGCAGAGGTATCCGTAGAAACTCTTACTAAAATTCTGTTGTTGTAATTAGGATAGGCTTAATTGCAGTTTGGAAATGTGTAGTTCTTGTGTATTCCTTTAGATATTCAGTAATTAACATCAGTTTTATCCTGTTAGGGTTTGTAGGTTAAAAAATAGTGTAGTATTTTAGTGTAGTCGTATATTAATTACCTTATTGTTGTGTGATCTTTGAGTACTATCCCAGACAATATATCCCTCCGTTCTTTTATTTTTTGCAAATAAGTTATTTTATTTGTATTTTCATTTTTTCCGTAAAGAATGGCTAAGGAGCGCGAGTGTACGAACTGTGGGTGTGGCGAGGCATTGAGGCGTATGAGGGAGGAGTTGGAGAGTTTGAGGGAGATAATTAGGATTCTCACAGAAGACAGGAAGGAAGATAGGACTACCTCTAACAATATACAAGTTACAGTATGTGTACAAGAGGGAGGGGAAGGAAAGCCGGAAGTTGTAGAAGACAGGTGGTCTAATGTTCTAAGGGGAAAGAGATTGCAGGCTAAGGGCTCTATTCAGGATCAGAATTCAGGACAGGCGTCTGTGCGAAATCGGAATGAGTCACTCCAGGTAGAACAACAGAGGAAAGATGAGGGACAGGGAACTGTTGCTGAGATGTGTGGAAGTAGGAGGAAGGGAAAAGGTATGAAAGGGAAATGTAGAGTAGAGGATAGGAAAAGACAGGTGGAACAGGATCATGGGAAGGAGAAAAGGGAGGAGGAAGTAGCTTCTGCAGCTATCAGGAAAGGTAGGGCTCACCAGGAGGGGAGAGGGTCAAATGAGGTGGATAGGTTTGAGGCTCTGCTCATGGGGGATTCCATCGTTAGACACGTGGGGAAAGTGTGTGGATGAAAGGGAACCAGGGTAGAATGTTATCCAGGAATTAGGTTGAGGCAGAAGTTGAGGAAAGTAGAAGAGAGGGAGGAGGGGAAGGAGGAGGTGGTAGTGTTTCACGTATGTACCAACAACGTAAGGCAAGCTGATAAAAGTACCAACATACTTGGTAAATGCAGTGCGGGTGAAGTTTGAGAAAGCGGAGATTGTTATTAAGTGGAATACTGTGTAGGAGGGATACTGACTGGAGGGTGATTGAGGATTTAAATGAGACCTAGGAGTGGGTATGTGGGAAACTGGGAGTGAAATTTATATATCCTAATGGGTGGATAGGAGATAGGGATCTGCGCTCAGATGGCCTTCGCTTAAACCGCAGTGATACGTATAAGTTAGGAAATTTGTTTGGAAGGGTAATCGGGAGGTACATTCAGGGAAACGGGATGGCCTAGGGAGCGGTGATAAGGGAACAGGGAATTGGAAATCAAGTCGGGATGACTTAAAATTGTTCATGTTGAACTGTAGAAGTATTGTAAAGAAATGAATAGTACTGAGTTATTTAATAGATATATATTTACCAGATATTGTAATAGGAGTTGAATCATGGCTGAGAAATTATACAATGGATGCAGAAATTTTCTAACGGAACTGGAGTGTGTATCGTAGGGATATGAATGGTGGGCGGGGGAGTATTCATTCTCGTCAAAGAAGAATTCGTAAGTTACGAAAAAGTTAAAGATGAGACATGAAATTTTTGTAGTAAGGCTTATTTCTGAAGATAATAGGCAACTTGATATATTTGGAGTGTACAGACCGGGAAAGGGTAGCACTGACACGGATTCAGAATTATTTGATAAGATAATCAGCTATGTAGGAAACGACAAGGAAAGAAATGTGATTGTAGCGGGAGATCTGAATTTACCAGATGTCAATTTGGAAGGAAATGCGAACGACAGGAAGCATGACCAACAAATGGCAAATAATGTGGGAAGGACAGCTGATTCAGAAAGTGATGGAGCCAACCAGAGAGAAAATATCCTGGGTGTGGTGCTGATAAAACCAGATGAGATCTATTGAGAAACTGTAGTAATAGATGGTATTAGTGATCATGAAGCTGTTTTTGTCGTAGTTAAAAGTAAATGTGATAGAAAGGAAGGTCTTAAAAGTAGGACTATTAGGCAGAACCATATGGCTGATAAAGCAGGCTTGAGGCAGTTTCTAAAAACTAAGTATGATCGGTGGAAAACGGTAAATAAAAATGTAAACAGACTCTGGGATGGGTTTAAAGAAATTGTTGAGGAATGCGAAAACAAGTTTGTACCTTTAAGGGAGGTAAGGAATGGTAAAGACCCACCGTATTATAATAGAGAAATAGAGAGACTAAGAATGAGGTGCAGACTGGAAAGATATAGAGTTAGAAATGGCTGTGGAAGTAAAGAGAAATTGAAGGAACTTACTAGAAAATTGAATCTAGCAAAGAAGGCAGCTAAGGATAACATGATGGCAAGCATAATTGGCTGTCGTACAAATTTTTAGTGAAAATGGAAGGGTATGTATAGGAATTTCAAGGCAGAAACAGGTTCCAAGCAGGACATTCCAGGAATAATTAATGAAAAAGGGGAGTGTGTATTTGAGGATCTTCAAAAGGCAGAAGTATTCAGTCAGCAGTATATAAAGATTGTTGGTTACAAGGATAATGTCGAGATAGAGGAGGAGACTAAGACCAAAGAAGTATTAAAATTTACATATGATAACAATGACATTTACAATAAGATACAAAATTTGAAAACTAGGAAAGTGGCTGGAATTGATAAGATTTCTGGGGATATACTAATGACAATGGTTTGGGATATAGTACCATATCTGTAGTACTTATTTGATTATTGTTTGGTCGGAGGAGCTATACCAGATGAATGGAGAGTTGCTATAGTAGCCCCGGTGTATAAAGGAAAGGTGATAGACATAAAGCTGAAAATTACAGGCCAGTAAGTTTGACATGCATTGTATGTAAGCTTTGGGAAGGTATTCTTTCCGATTATATTAGACATGTTTTTGAAATTAATAACCCGGTTCGATAGAAGGCGGTTCGGTTTTAGGAAAGGTTATTCCACTGAAGCTCTACTTGTAGGATTCCAGCAAGATATAGCAGATATCCCGGATTCAGGAGGTCAAATGGACTGTATCGCGATTGACATGTCTAAAGCACTTGACATGATGGATCATGGGAGACTACTGGCAAAAATGAGTGCAATTGGACTAGACAAAAGAGTGACTGAATAGGTTGCTATATTTCTAGAAAATAGATCTCAGAGAATTAGAGTAGGTGAAGTTTTATCTGACCCTGTAATAATTAAGAGGGGAATTCCTCAAGGCAGTATTATCGGACCTTTATGTTTTCTTATATATATAAATGATATGAGTAAAGGAGTGGATTCAGAGGTAAGGCTTTTTGCGGATGATGTTATTCTCTATAGAGTAATAAGTAAGTTACAAGATTGTGAGCAACTGCAACGTGACCTCGAAAATGTGAGATGGACAGCAGGCAATGGTATGCTGATAAACGGTGTTAAACGTCAGGTTGTGAGTTTTACAAAGAGGAAAAATTCCTCTCAGTTTTAATTACTGCGTTGATGGGGTGAAAGGTCCTTTTGGGGATCATTGTAAGTATCTAGGTATTAATATAAGGAAAGATCTCCACTGGGGTAATCACATAAATGGGATTGTTAATATAGGGTACAGATCTCTGCACATGGTTATGAGGGTGCTTAGGGGTTGTAGTAAGGAAGTAAAGGAGAGGGCATATAAGTGTCTGGTAAGACCCTGTAATATTTTTTGATAATAATAAATAAAATCATGAATAAAATATGTAAATAAAATTACTCAAAATAAAATTAATAAGCATAATTAACCGAAATGTCCGTAGTATGGGCGCCAGAGTTCACCAGAATGGATCCCTCGAATTTAGATAAGAGCATGATAAACTGTATATCCCAGGGCGTGTACATAATGCTGCGTACTGGTACATCTGCTGCAGGCCTTACCTAACCTCCTGAAAACGACTAATTAGGTAGGAACTGCACCTGGGTTCATCAATAACACTGATTCTAAAATAGCTAACTATATTCTTAACAAATTCCGTGCATGAGCACCTCATCAACATACAACATTATACATATAATACACACATAAAATATTGCTGGAAGGCTCCATATTTACAACAACAACAACAAAAATAATGAAAATCGTGGGAAAACGAAAGCGAGAACTAAGCTACCATTTGTAGATAGTCCGATGAACAATGTACATGTATGAAGATAAATACCCTTCACTGTCTGTATATCAATTCGACTTACCGCTTCTCATAATCGGCAGTTATCACATCACACAGATACCGTACCTTGTACTACTGTGTTCACATATTTTAACACTTGTTGTAAAGATATATACACACGTCTGTCGATCCTCAACATCAATTTATGGAAAGTCTGAGACAGCTTTCACCAACATATAATGCTAGGCCGCCACAAGTGCTACCATACTTAATGCGCAAGCACTCTCCACAATCATCCACTTTCCACGAACATAACAAGACTACGCTCCACGAACGTTTGAAGTCCAGTCCATTGCAGCCGTGTCACTCCAGTACCGTGTATCAGCACTACTTCCTTCCCGTAGTTGTAGTTCAGTTGTAGTTCTCTTCCTTCTCGTTCCTTTACAATCACCTCTACAATCACTCTTACAATGTTCCAGGTTGCCGCCGTATGATCAACATTTATAGACATCAACATCCCCCTCTTCTCAGATGATACGTCTGGATTGGTGCTTGCCAGCCAATCATGGGTGGTCCTCTTCTCAAGCCCAAGCCCTGAACTACTTCTTCCTCCCAAGACAATAACAAACTCTGGGGTATATTCCACGAGTCACCAAATTTTCCTAATACAACAACAAGCTCATCTCATCAGGCTGGGATATATACATGACTCATGAATTTCCCAACACAAGTACATCACAACAAACACTGGGGTAGCCATATGACTCATTCAAATTACCAGAGTTATTAAAGCAATCATTTCCCACTCGTGCAAAACAAATTACTCATACATACATATGTGGATATCTTCCAGCTTACCAATATAAATGGCAAAATATATAAATGAAATAATAATAATAATAATAATAATAATAATAATAATAATAATAATAATAATAATAATAATAATAATAATAATAATAATAATAATAATAATAATAAATCGAATACTGACAATAATATCTCTAACTTCTACATATAATTCGGGGGTGTGATATATGTACTATCACAACCCCAACTACAGTATGGTTTCAGTGTATGGGACCCTCACCAGGATTACCTGATTCAAGAAGTGGAAAAAATCCAAAGAAAGCAGATCGATTTGTTCTGGGTGATTTCCGACAAAAGAGTAGTGTTACAAAAATGTTGCAAAGTTTGGGCTGGGTAGAATAGTTAGAAAGAAGGAGAGTTGCTCGACTAAGTGGTATGTCCCGAGCTGTCAGCGGAGAGATGGCGTGGAATGACATTAGTATACGAGTAAGTTTGAGTGGCGTTTATAAAAGTAGGAAAGGTCACAATATGAAGATAAATATGGAATTCAAGCGGAAAAACTGGGGCAAATATTCATTTATAGGAAGGGGAGTTATGTATTGGAATAACTTACCAAGGGGAATGTTCAATAGATTTACAATTTCTTTGAAATCATTTAGGAAAAGTCTAGGAAAACAACAGATAGGGAACCTGCCACCTGGGCGACTGCCCTAAATGCAGATCAGTATTGATTGATTGATCCGTGCTCGTTTCGAATACTGTGCACATATCATTGATCTTGCATCACCATCCTCTCTTCAGTCCCTCAATACTACACAAAATCAAGCGCTACGAGTTTGTTTTGGTGCATTATATACCACTCCTACTAATACATTAGTAGTAGAAACTGGTGACCCTCCTTTTCTGCTTCGACGCAGATTTCTAGCATCTAAGTATTTTCTCAAACGACTTCTGGTGATCTCCGATAATCTTATACCCAAAATACAACTACTCGCTCAATCATTCCCATCACCTAACACACAAAATTGCTGCTTCCCTGCTTTAATTTGGGCATTAGAGACTGTCTCCCCATTTAAACCTAATGTTATTCGTAGTCATATGTTACCATACTATTCTGTGTCATATGACGTGATTCAATATACTCCTACTATTATTTATTCTAAAGAATCATCCTTTGCTATGCTCCCTTACCGGATTTCATATTTTCCCTCTATATCCTAAAAAAGTTCCTATTTCATCCACTAATGCATGTACCAACTTTTATACTGATGGATCCCAAAATTGTTGTGGTGTTGGAGCTGCTTTTTACTACGAACAAACTCAGTATGCTGAATTGTTTCATTTATCGTCACATTTTTCTATTTTCTCTGCAGAACTCCTTGCCATACGACAAACGTTACTGTAGATAAAAAATTCATCCATACAATCTGCTAACATATTTACTGACTCTCTCTCCGTGCTCCAAAGACTAAAATCTACCAAGTTTACTCTGAATTGGTATGTATATAACGTAAAGCACATCCTATTTAATTTAAACCAAATAGGTGTCCAAGTTACACTCATTAGGATACCGGCACATAAAAACATACCAGGTAATGAAAGGGCTGATCGATTAGAGAAAGAGGCTTCACTACAAACCCAGCTACTTTTTCTGTTCCAGCCACAGATTTCATATCTCTGTTAAAATCACAAAATATTTATGGCCACACATATGGACAACATCTGCACGTGAGGGCAATTTCTATCATAGTCTACAACCACTATTACCTACTAATTTCTGGTATCAACACGCAACCTACACTCGTCGTCATATCAACAATATCTTACGTCTTCGCTTTAATCATGCTCTTACACCCCTATATAAATTTCTATTTCGTTTACAACAGCGTCCCCTATGTCAATGTGGAACCGTAGATGCCGATATCAATCATAACTTTTTTCAATGTCCGTTGTATAACTCCTCTCGACACTGCCTGTACTCAAGCTTAATAAATTTCAATTATCTTCTCCCCACGTCAATTGCATGTCTGGTATATAAGCCCTCTCACACAATAATAAGTATATTAAATCAGTTCTAAGATCACTCTAATTTACAACTCTAATCCCTCATTACAAACTTAAATTGACATCACTCACTTGTTTCATCATATTTTCCTTCAAGCTCGTATACTTCATACTATATATTCTCATTTGACTTACGTCCTGTCAACCGCCTGATTTTAAATCACGCCACATAGCTACTGTATATTGTGACCCCACCTCCTCACCCAATCGCGTGTACACTTTCATTGCAGATATATCATCACACTGTCAGGCCCCTTATTTGTTTTACGATCTCAATAACGATCTCCGCTCTCTAAGTCCCCAATATACGTTGATCAGATATTAATTTCCTTCTGTCCAACGTCCCACACTCGTACATGTATTCACCCCTCAGTAGTTTCACCGCCCTCTCCTACTTATCCCTCATATGTCGACCCGGTCCTGTTTGTTTTTGTAGAAGTCGCTGAGATGGGTCACTCTAACGTGAAGTTTAGAATACCTTGTGTCCCTGTGATTTTCCTATATCTCCTAGTATTGTATATATCATTTCCTCACTCTCAGTTGTCTAGGTTGTACGTCTTCTAGTGAACTATTTGAAGTGCTTTGAAACCATTTTGTGAGTCAACTGCACGATCTATTTCACTCAATCTTCAATCAGAAAAAATTGCGAACAGCATTGGTGTCCTACTTTTTCTGAATTGTGTGCGAGTGTAGAACTAGTATAATTATAAACAAGTATTGTAATAATAAAGAGTAAAAGCGCACAATGTGCAGAAACAAATAGTTAACAATAGTTATTAGGATAGTCACTGTCCCTCACTGCAAAGCATTTTCAATGAGCACTTCCTTTCACTGCATATCATTGCATGATATCGATCACAGCTTTTGTTGCACAAAACACAAACACAGGTGACGTCTGGATCGTGAAATTTGCTGGTCATGCACACCTTGAAGTGGAAGCCATGAACGGCGTAGCGTGTCACTAAATGTCTCAGCTCATAGTTCCCTTGTTGCCAATCGCTGTAGATCATAGCGTCTCTAGCGTAGAACTCTGACCATATTTCATTTTTCTTTTTCCAAAGCACTTCCATGAGGCATTTATATGCAGGAGTTGCTGGCAAATGTAGCTGTAGTCGTAGTTCCTCAATGAAGAAAGGCTCCCTGGTGAGCTCGTATGCGAGCCGAGAGGGTGTGAATTTTGAAAGGCATAAAACATTTTTCAGAGAAGTGGCTTTCACTTTCTCAATCTGTTCCAGATTTATCTGTGTGCAGTGTATCCAAATTAATTCTAGTCCATATGTTATGATAGGAGTGATGTTAATTTTGAATAATTTCATTGCCGTTCCAGTTGATAGTCTATTGATGAGTTTTATGTCGTTCATCGCCTTGATAGCCGTGTTTGTTTTGCCTCTATGTGTTTTCTGAATATGATGCCACGTGTTTTTAAGGTCATGCCGAGATATTTGAAGTGTGACACTGCTGTTAGTTTCTTTTCTTGGTAGAAGAAAGGGGCCTGTGGCCCCCTTTTCTGAAGCTCATGGACACTGTCTTTTTTCGTTAATGTGTAGTTCATTTTCCTCTGTCAATTACACCAGTTGATCGAAGGCAATCTGCAATTCTAATTGATCTGTTGGTGTTATTAGCATATCATCTGCATAGATATATAGACGCACCTTTTCTGATGATTTTGCTTGAACTACGTCAGCTATTGCTGCAATGAAGAGCAGAGGGCTCAGTGTATCTCCTTGGGCCCCGTTTGTTTGATTATTTGTACCGTCACTGATGATTATGCTGTTGTCGTGCAGTATGTTTTGAATAATTCGCAATACATAGTTCTCTCTACCAACCAATTCCTGTAGTTTCTCTAATATTTATTTCCGACTGATTGAACCGAAAACTTTCGTGTAATCTATAAATATTGCATGTAGTTTTCATCCTGGATTTGAAGAGGTAGTCTGTATGTCGTTGCGTAGGCGGGTAATGGCTTGGATTGTGCTTCTATTTTTCCTGAAACCGAATTGTTCCTCAGGTAATTTCAGGTCTATTATGTTTGTAAGCCTCTTGCATAGTAATTTAGTCAGTAACTTGAACATCGTGCATTCCAGGGCGATTCCTCTGTATGAGTTAGGATCCCATGTATCCTTTCCCTTTGTATAACATTTTGACCGTAGATTTCCTCCAACTGTCCGGAATATTGCTTTCCTCTAGGCATCCGCTAAGAAGATTGATTATTTCATCTTTCATTTCAGGCAATATTTCTTTAATATGCTCACCGTATATAGAGTCGGGACCACTTGATTTGTTGTTCCGGATACTTGTTATGACCTCCACCACTTCTTCCTCCGTAAAAGGTTCGACGTTCGTGACATCACTTGCCATTTCCATCTCATGGCGTTTTTCTCTAGCTTGAACTACTTTGCGTAGATGTTCCTCTCATACATCTGTTGAATAGCTTCTAGTAAATGTTGGTTGTCGTGCATTTACCGGTTTACTAGCTGATGTACCCGTGCTTCGCTACGGGATTCTCAGAAAGACTGACTTGGTGGTTTTCCTTACTGAATTCAACATAGGTCATTATAAAAACGTCAGTAGGAATGTAGCGATTGAAAGCAATGTTATCATATAAAATACTCGATCAAATGAAGAACCGCACACTTTCTCACTTTCAACGAACAGTACTACGGTGCCGATCTAACAGTCCAAAGTTCCAGAACTGGAATAACCAGGTCGCAGACTGCCGTGAACACTACTCTGTCATTATTCCGTTAAATATTCACACTACTTATTCCAATCAGTGTCTCAGAGTAGGGATTGAATAGCTCGAATGCTATGATGAACCTGTGTGTTACGTACCAGTAATATCAGAAAATGTATGAACCAGAGGAGTGGCATGCTAAAGAAGAATGTTATCTAACTCCCCACCTACTTCCCGCCAATATACAGGCAGGCTGTTACACTCGGTACGACCAGGCGAGATGGGCGTGTGGTTAGAGGAGCGCAGCTGTGAGCTTGCATCAAAGAGATAGAGGATTCGAGCCCCACTGCCGGCATCCCTGAAGATGGTATTCCGAGGTTTCCTATTTTCACACCAGTCACACCAGACTGTACCTTAATTAAAGCCAAATACAGTAGAGATAATACGCGACACTGAGCGAGATATCGAGGGACAGCTATTGAAGCTCACTCTAGCGGATAGACCTGAACAGTACTGATTCTCTCATAAGAGCACGTGTATTTTTGTGTGAAGTTTTTGTGTTATTTATGCGTTTTCAGTGAGTTGACGTAATTAAATAGTAGCGTCTGTAATTCCTCGATATCTCCTCTCAACATGAGGGGAAAGGTATGTGCTGTGTTTGGCTGCAGTAATTACGAAGTAGAGAAAAATGCCCGGTTGTTCTTCAGGTTCCCTCGTGACAAGAACATGTAAGTAATATTGTGTTTGCATACATATTCTTCCAGTGACAGAGATTTTTATAGTACTAGTTCTAGTACTAGTACTATAGTAGTAATCTTCTGACCTGCTCGACCCGTATTTTAACTGGCATAAAATGTAATACGCATATTTTATTCTATAGTGCTGCAGTTAACCTTCAATACCGATGTGCTGTTGTAGGTGTGATCTGTGGGTTTTGAAATGTCACAGAAGCGATTTGGATAAGGTGTACAAGAAAGAAGGGACGTTACGCTTATGTAACAATTATAAGATCTGTTCAGGTCATTTCCAGGCCAGCGACTTTAGAAATCCTCGACAATACAGCCAAGGGTATGTTACATTTTTGCTCTATTTGTACGTAAATATTCCTTAAAGCATCACTATCGACAACATTTTCATACTTTTCTTCCTTTTATCCCTCTTCTCAGATTAAAGCCGGAATTTTATAGATTTTCTTTCTGTTAGTAGGCTTCATATTAAGAGGAAAATTGTCCAGATTTTAATTGTTAATTCATTGCATCATGTGTGTAAGGAATGTACTGATATTTTTATTGACAAGTGTCTTAATGTGATGATAAAATGATTTTAAATGAGAAAAAAGACAAATCCAACCGTAAAAGTTCAGGCAGGAATGCTAAAGCTAAAAAAGTTATGCATAAATAAAGGATCAAGCCATTTCACAGCAGCCCATTTCATATCTTGTTTACGCGTCTAATTTCAGTCTTTGAATTTTAAATAATTCTTCATTAATTTATCCAGAATTGCTTTAGCAACTTCGAAGTTAATATCTCAATAACACTTTCTTTCTAGACGTAATTTATTTATCCATTTCCATATATACATTTCCATTGATATTTGAATTTAGCACGATTTTTTCAGGTCAAGTCACTAGGAGCGCCACCGTCGAATTGTCTCCCATTTTAGCAAGGCGAAATCCGTAAGTGTCGCGTATTATCTCTACTCTATTTGTTAAAGCCTTGGCCGCTTCCTTCACACACTTATTCCTTTCCTATCCCATCGTCGCCATAAGACCTACCGGTGTCGGTGCGACGTAAAGCAAATTAGGAAAACCTCGGTACGCTGCAGTAATCCTATCTATCGTGGATGAGTGGAAACAGAAGACAAAAAGCACATCACATCAAACAACGGTCAATGTAATGTAATTGTTGGTAAAGTTCATGAGCTTTCTATATTGCAGGCCTTCACATTAGTTTTATTTCGACTCTGTGATATTAGGGCGTCTTACACAATTATTTATATCGTAGACTGTAGTTCCTTATTCTCAGAATTTACTTACCTATTTTCACTAAATACTGTTTACCCATTTTCTCGTGACTCGGCGCTGATATGGACTTAGTAACAAAAATCCAAATTCACTCAGCATGAAAAAAATAATTTATGGCCTAGATTGTATTGGTTCATCACCCGAATTTACATACCGATTTTCATTAAATTCTCTTCAGCCGTTTTCTCGTGATGCGTGTACAGACAGACAGACAGACAGACAGACAGACAGACAGACAGACAGACAGACAGACAGACAGACAGACAGACAGACAGACAGACAGACAGACAGACAGACAGACAGACAGACAGACATTACGGAAATTAAAAAATGCATTTTCGTGTTACTGTGGACATGACTGATACAGAAATACCATTCTTTTCAAACTCTGAGCAATGTGCAGACAAAACTCTTATTATATATATATTGATTACACATTTCAGGCCTTCTCATAAACTACCATTTCACTCAGTGTGAATAAAATTATTAATGGCCTAGATTATAGCGAATTATTCCCGACATTGCATACCAATTTTCGTGAAGATACGACCACTAATACCATAAATATTTGAGAATTAAATTTCAGGTCTTCTCTTAAACTACCATTTCACTCAGCGTGAATAAAATAATTTATAGTCTAGATTGTAGTGGTTCATCACCCAACTTTACATTCCGATTTTCATTAAATTCTCTTCAGCCATTTTCTCGTGATGCGTGAACATACATACAGACACACAGGCAGACAGACGGACGGACAGACAGACAGACAGAAATTACGGAAATTAAAAAATGCATTTTCGTGTTACTGTGGACATGACTGATACAGAAATACCATTCTTTTCAAACTGTGAGCAATGTACAGACAAAACTCTTATTTTATATATATAGATTACACATTTCAGGCCTTCTCATAAACTACCATTTCACTCAGTGTGAATAAAATTAATAATAGCCTAGATTATAGCGACTTATTCCCCGACTTTGCATATCAATTTTCGTGAAGATACCACCACTAATATAACAAATATTTGAGAATTAAATTTTAGGCCTTCCCTAAACTACAATTTTTCTCAGCGTGAATACAATTATGAATACCCTATATTGTAGCGACTTATTTCCCATCTTTGTCTACCGATTTCAATTAAGATACGACCACTAATAATATAAATATTTGAAAATTAAATTTTAGGCATTCTCAAAACTGCCATTTCGCTCAGCGTGAATACAATTATTTATGGCCTAGATTATATCGACTTATTACCCCGACTATGCATACCGATTTTCATTAAGACATGACTACTAATTACATAAATATTTGAGAATTAAATTTCAGACCTTCCCCTAAACTACCATTTCACTCAGCGTGAATAAATAAATTTATAGCCTAGATTGTAGTGGTTCATCACCCAACTTTACATTCCGATTTTCATTAAATTCTCTTCAGCCGTTTTCTCGTGATGCTTGTACGTACAGACAGACAGACAGAACGACAGACAGACAGACAGACAGACAGACAGACAGACAGACAGACAGACAGACAGACAGACAGACAGACAGACAGACAGACAGACAGACAGACAGACAGACAGACAGACAGACAGACAGACAGATACGGAAAAGAAGAAAGTGCATTTCCTTGTTACTGTGGACATGACCGATACAGAAATTCCATTCTTTTCAAATTCTGAGCAATGTACAGACAAAACTCTTATTATATATATATATATAGATATGGGTTCTGTTCTGCTTCACGTATAGGTTCACTTTCTTCTTTTTGGTGACGATCTTTCTTTGCTTCCCTCACTAGGCGTTTATAGATTCTTTGTAGTTCCGCATATTTCATGCAGTTTATCTCCGATGGTTCACTCCTTGCTATGTGTAAAGCATCCAGAGCCTTAACTTTAAACTTTAACCTCTTTGGTAATATAGTGTATTAAGTCAGTTAATTCGTTATAAAGTTAATTGCGTGTTTTAGGAGTGACAAGTGCTATGTGTTAGTTTATAACAGTGCTTTCTTAACTGTGCTTAATCGTGTGTATCACTCAGTATAAGGGAATTCTTTGAAAAATGCAGAATAGGTAACAGCCATCACAACAATGCAAGTTTCGAAGTGATGTATTTTAAAAATATATATCGAGTGCTGTGTTATGAAAGTGGAATAGTTAATACTAACATAAAAAGAAACATCTCAACCAGTGTTAGTTATGGGAAGAACCGTGTATATATTGTGTAATTGAAACCGTTAAATATCTCACGTATGCCACGTCGATAAGCCGCCATTTTATTCCGGTTTACGATAATCGAGTGCAAGCAAGATTTTCTCTCCAAGAGGAATTCTCATAAGTCAAAGAACTAAAAGTCAAAGAACAGAGGTACAGAGAGCTAAAGCATAGAAAACATGCCTGCTACTCATAATAATAACCAATCCTTAACTTCTTCTATGATCAATGAGGAAAAGTGACAAGCGTCTCGGTATAACACTGCTATAATACGACCTGGCCAATCAGAATGCATTCTTGTAAAGTATGGCCGCTGATGGCCTCAGCCTTTTACGAAAGTGCTGCAATCTGGTATGATTCGTAGTGAATATGACAATTGATTAGCAATTGTTTTTGCGTAAGTGGAGGGAAAAATTGTTGTTTGAATTGTCCTTAACACGTGGTCAATACGTTCGTGTGAATAATTTTTAATTTGCTCGAGAGCGAGTCTGGTTTTAGGCTCGTTCACTGGACGATCCGCTTCTTTTGCGTATCGTGTTGGAAGGCGCGTCAGTTCATTGTCGTCCGCCATGATCTCTGGAAGCCTTGTGTTACAGGTCTGCGTATGGGCCTTTAACCATCATAAAATGCCTCCGTGAATTTAAATGAATATGGGCTAAGGCCCAAATGTGTCTTATTTTAGAATTTTAATTATTTTATTTTTATCTGGAGACGACGCCTGTTTTCTTTCTGTACCGGTACCTGAAAAATGTAAGTAACGGCATTTTCTACTAACACGATGGAGTTGGTTTCTTCGCATGGACAAAAGTCAGTTTCATTACATTCTACTCTTTAACTACTGGAGTTGGATTTCGTCGCCTTTAATATTTTAAACAAATTGTGGTACTCCAAGTGTACTGTGACTGCCTTTTCTTGTCGATCTCCATTGGAAATGAACTTGAAATTTAACAACGTATATTTAAAAAAACGAAGGAATCTTTTCGAACTGTTAATTGTATTTCCTAAACCCATCAAAGTGCGCAAGATTATTTATTTTCCATCGGCTGGTGTTCTTGGGGCTTAACGATTAATGTGTTTTGGAAAGTTAAAGTAAATTCTAATGTATTTATCTCAACAGCTTCTCATATGAAGCTTTGAGATCGCGAAATATTCTACGTAGGTCGGAAACGGTTTCTGATTTTTTAACCTTTCTGTTCGTTCTTACTTTGGTGTTATTTCTTTTTATCCTAAGCTTGGGTACTCTATTTCTATTTACTTTTCCATGGCAACCGTTGCCTGGGGGAACGATTGTTCCGGAATAATGAATGTTTTTTTGAGAGCTTGAAAATTGCTTTGGATTTGTGACGTGCGAATTTTCGCGTTGTGAGCTTCTGTGTCATTATTTATCTCATTTTCTCTTGATTTAATTGGCAGTTTGTTTCCTTCGCAGGTTGTGTTCCCTAGTGCTCCTTGCCAACCTGTGTTTTGGAGCGGTCACTTCTGTGATTTGTGGGGCGTGTGATTTGTTGATCTCGGCTTCGTGTAATTTTATTTGGGGAGCCTCTTTCGTTTTTGATGTACGGCTTTATTCTTGGTATTTAATCTTGTTGGGCTCCCGTGATCCGACCCCGGAGAGTATCTCGAGGCCACATTCCAACCTTGTTTTTCTCTTAATGAATAGGTAATTATTCCTACAGAATGTGTTTTGTTATGATGTTCAAAATACTTCTAAAATCTGGTAAAGGTAAAGGGGATTATCTGAGCTCATCTAAGGGAGAGTCAAATTAATCCATGGACGTTGGTGCAAATTATTAATTTGCAATTCATTACTTTAAAGTTTTATTTTAAGTTACTTTCTTCTACTACAGGGCGTCTCTCGTTTTAAAAGTATATGTTATTTTAATTTAGTTAATCAATTATTTACTGATATTCTCTTTCAAGGTCTATTTATCCACCAGTTTAGGGTTAAGGTAATTAATATTTGTGAATTCATGAAGGTGCATCTTTTCTTTTTTAAATGAACTTCTTTCAATTGTTATCTGTAAGCTTTGGTGTGAGTAATTAAACTTTTAATTCCTTCAAATAAGATTTTTGGGTTTTTCTTTCACGTTCTCTAACATTTACCACTGCGAAAACCGCTTGTAACGATCTGTGTTGCCTCTGTTAAATGGTCCAGTCGGTGTTCTTGTGGGTAAGTATTTGGCTTCCACTTTAAAGTTTCTCTTTAATGGTTTAATTATTTTCCTTGTTAACTTGTGCTAGTAATTGCCGGTACGTCTGGAACAGTTATTGTTAGCAGAGCGTGGATATTGCAACTTTTGTACCGGTAGTACTTAAAAAAAACTTTTCCTGGCACAGTGGTAAATGCTTAGAATATTGAAGGAAAGCCCTGTAGCAACAAAGAGGTAAACTAAGGGAAATGTTTTGTGAAAAAGAATGCAATTTCTTGTTTTAATATCTTGTTGTTATTTTCTTTTACATATCTTCTTCACTTATGGCTCGGCCGGTATTGTTTCACCACCAACTCCGGAAGGGGGAGTTGATTTACGAGCTTCTTGTAAGGGGACAGGAACCTAGACAGACTCATGCGGAGTGTATCTCCTTGTTGTCAGAGTGTATGCAATTACCCATCAATTTATCCCCTCTTATTCCTGAGAAGGTGAGTGTGTCCTTACATGATATTGATACAGCATTGCATGAAATTTGTCTTTTCAAAAGGGAGTTTGCCGAACAGGCCCCCACTAAAGGTCAAATCAATCGGCTCAGAGCCAGGACGTGCCATTTCATTAATCGGATACAAGATTTACTGAGTATCAAACCAAAAGCAGAAAGTGTATCAGAATGTGTCAGACTTTTGTCCTTGTCCACGAGTATATCCGTTGAGCTAGAAATTATAGTTGCTAGTAGGGAAATGGGGAATTTGTCCATAACTAGCAATCAGAGCTGTTCCAGGCCTAATCCTGAGAATGATTCTAACCAAGTTGGCTCTAATTATTGCCACCATAATGCATGTTGTGTATCTACTCCTGTATTAGAGACTTTATTGTCACGCTTAAATGTCACCCCACCGCATAACCCGTTGAAAGAATTATTTCATGGAGTCAAGAATTTCTCTCTCAATTCAATTGAAGAGTGTATTCGCTTTTGCGGTTTCTTGTCGAAAAGACGGAATCAGGGAGCGTATATTCCGTGGATGATCTGGGTATGTTTAAGGCATTATTTCCCCATTGTGAGGGCATTCTAAAACGTGAAATTACTAAAGCTATTTCTAGGAATTTAAAGATAAATGAATTTCATGACCTAGTCCTCTCAAAATTCATACCCTCTTCGGCCCTCCAGAGTTTAATCCCTCAATATTGTTTTAGGGTACAGCTTTTGCATGAAACTTTGTTGACATACATCCTTGATTTGAAATTTTATTGTAAGGTATTCAGGATAGCTGTACCCGAGGAAGAAATGGTAACTTGGATTATTAAGGGAATATCACCTGCATACCTTTCATACTTGTCATTGACGAGATGCCCCACTACCTTTTCTGATCTTGAGGCTGCATGTTCGTTTGCGGAAGACGTTAAGCATTGGGACGCATCACGACAAATTCAATATCCCCCACCTACTAATCTAGTGATTTCGGTTCCACATCAACCTGCTAAAATCCATTTGAACCTAAAAATGCTTTAATTTTGGTAGTAGAGATCACTTAGGAAACAATTGTCCTTCGGTGAAGCGAAGTTCTGGAACTTGCTGCTATAACTGTGGTTCAAGGCAACACTCCAAAATAACTGTCCTTCTTCTTCTCGGAATCAGGTTCAATGACTAATGAATGATCTTAACAATAATGAAATGGAAAAGGTTAAAATCTTTGATAATTGTGACACTATAGTATGTCCTCATGGGTATAACAGGATTGCCGCTAATATTAGGTCTAATGGAACTTTTGTTCCCGTTGAAGTTAATAATGAACCCCTGGTTGCGTTAATTGATTCTGGTAGCGTTGTTAACGTTATCGATTTTGGTTGGTATGAACAAAAGAATTCACCTAGTAATCTGCCTGATCTGCAGAGTGTTAATGTTGAATGTGTCACAGCTGATGGTAAAAAGATGAGAATTTTAGGATCTGTTATAGTTAAACTTAGAATTGGAAAATTTACTTGGAAAACCATGTGTCTGGTAACTCCTAATCTTTCATGTAGCATGATTCTTGGCACTGTTTCTTTCTAGTATGGGGCTAGTATTAGATCTTCAAGACAGAAATTATTCCTTCAAATTTGCACCCAACTATAAATTTAATTTAATTGATGACCCTTTTAAGTCTGTTAGTGTTTTTGGTGTTTCTAATCCTCCCCCACAGGAAAGTAATGATATGGATCAGCTAAAACTGAATCATTTGAGTGACAAAAAGGCCGAGCAAATTCGTAACCTTTGCCAACAATTTCCCGAGGTGTTCACCAGCAAACTAGGTCTAACCGATGTCCTAGAGTATGACATAATGTTGACCGACAACCAACCTGTTCGATCTCCGCCTTATCGACTGTCACCTCCGCGTATGCTGGAACTAAAGAAGATTATTGAGCAAATGCTCAAAGGTGTCATTCGGCCTTCCACCTCGCCTTATGCTTCTCCGGTATTCTTAGTGGCTAAGTCCTCTGGTGGCTCCAGAGCTGTCGTTGACTATCGTTTACTCAACCGCAAGGTGGTTCTCGAGTCCATACCATTGCCTGATTTACATACTTGTTTTGGGTGGTTTCTGGAGCTAAATTTTTTACGGTACTGGACCTTAACCAGGCCTACTGCCAAATCCCTCTATCTGAGCGGTCCATACCGCTTACTGCTTTTATTACTGATTGGAATCTGTATGAATTCGTTCGGCTGCCGTTCGGATTGAGCTCTGGCGCAGAAGTTCTAACTCGCTTACTTGATTCTATACTCTCTTATGTTAAATTTAATTTCGTTTTTAACTATCTTGATGATGTAATTATTTCAAAAACCTTTGAAGAACATGTAGAACATGTGCGTGAAGTCCTTGAGCGCCTACGAAAAGCTGGTCTTACTGTTAAGCTGTCTAAAGTATCCTTTGCTCAGCCCAGTATACCCTTCTTGGCCATGTTGTGTCTTCAAATGGAGTTTCTATTTATCAGACTAAAACTAAGATTATTCGGGAATTTCAGCCCCCTAAAGATGTCAAAGGAATTGCCCGTTTTGTTGGAATGGTCAATTTTTTCGAAAGTTCGTTCCAAATTTCGCTGAGGTAGCTGCTCCTCTAAATCATTTGAGGCGGAAGGATGTGAAGTTCTTCTGGGGACATTCCCAACAAGAAGCTTTTGAGAAATTGAAATTAGCTCTTTCGAACGCTCCTGTATTGGCCATTCCGGATTTTAATCGCCGCTTCACAGTTCAAGCTGATACTTCTGGTAAGGCTATTGCTGGGGTTTTGCTTCAAGAGTATGAGGATGGACGAAGACTTGTAGCATATGTTTCTAGAATCCTCACGGAACTAGAGAGCAAATACTCTATTTATGAATTAGAATGCCTCGTCGTGCTTTTCGCTCTTGAAAAGTTTATGTCGTTCATTGAGCATGTTGAGATTGATCTTGAGACAGATAATCAGGCTTTGTCATGGGTACTGAATCGACCCAAAAGAACTGGGAGACTTACCAGACGGGCCCTTCGAATCTCCACCTTCAGGTTTAATGTTAAACACATTATGTGCCGTTTCACAATTCTTTATAAGAGCTAGAGCAACAAAGATGGAGTCTCTGCGGTCAAAATCTCAAATAAAATACATTTAACGTCAGTACGGGCCAAATTATAAGTCTTTTCGTCAGTTGGTTACAGTAATAGCCGCGTTTAGAAGGCGCAGAAAAAAATGACAGATGGACATTATTTGAAACCATTATTCAAGAAAAAAGATGCTCATCTTTTACTATCAAAACTGACTTCGGTGTATTAACAGGACGCAAAACTCAATTTTAAAGGAATTATTCAGCGGAGCGATATATTGGAGATTTGGAAACGAAGATTAGTACCCGACTACACTCTATTTGGCAGAGATCAAGATTTAAACGCCGCGCGAGAGATTTAATACGAGAAACAATAAGAGATAAGATAAGATATACTACTGTGGAACTACGTCACGCAGTGACGCAAGCCCTTGATGAAATTTGCCCGACACCGGTTAACATTGAAAGACACTTACGGACCAGTAAATTAAATGCATTTAGGCTGATAAAAGACGGCGGAAAGAAATTTATTTTCGAATCAGAATATACTGAATATAAGTCTTAGACAATTCTGGACTATTTATTGATCTAACTGTTTTCCTGTAAAAACCTGTACAATCTGAGCAACGCAAGAGCTATAGTACTTGAAAAATGTCAGCAATGAGTCAAACATTCTATCATTGTTCTGTTCCATACGCACGAGTCTTCACCATGGGTCTGTAAGGAAGCAAGGCGATGCTGCTTGGATCCTGACGAGGCGAGACGATGTTGGCTATCCCGGATGACCAGTGAGCGATGATGAGAAGCCACGATGTACCCAACCACTTGTGGAGGAACCAGATGACCAGTTCATAGACTCAGATGACCGGAGAGGAGGAAACGCCTAGACCATCTTGAGCAAAGTTAAGTCCAATATCCAAGTCGTTTTCGTAAGTAAGAAGATATTGTTTTCTTTATTTTGCTTAGTAATATTTATTGGTGCGAACACAGTGCGTAAACAAACATCTAGCTAAATTGATTGGAAGTAGGTATTCATCTGTACGAAACGTCAATTCCATTTGTAGGCGTGGTC
Organism: Anabrus simplex; assembly: GCF_040414725.1. NCBI lineage: Eukaryota > Metazoa > Arthropoda > Insecta > Orthoptera > Tettigoniidae > Anabrus > Anabrus simplex. The sequence goes on along the minus strand of NC_090265.1, from coordinate 959,039,445 downwards.
ACCAAGTGATGTTCCGATCGTAATGTTTTCCAGAGACATGCGTGAAGAGATCGCTAAAATTATTATTATTATTATTACCAGTGATGTGTAAGAATGAAGTAGGCATTTATATCTGCGTGTCATAAACTTAAGCAACGTCAAATTGTACGAGATCATGCATAGGATTTGTGTTATGAAGGAATGGCAGTAGACTATTCCAAGTTACGTTAAATTTGGTACTATGACTGTAGTAAATAAAGTAGGCATTTTAGTAATGTCGCGGCACGTTCATGTGCAAGCCAAGGTAATGAATTACGTGATAAAGTGATAGTGTGGTTATATGAAATAAGAGTAATAATTATCGCGTCATGAATATGATATAGAGTTGTTGATGATGTATAATGGTTGTAGTTATTGTTTCTTCGAGAGAGAGTCATAGTTGCATGAAATAAGGTCTCGTAACTTCAAATGTTATAATGGAGAAGATCACTGATTTCTCGCCAATTCCACGCAATGATTTTAAGCCTACACATTTTATTTAGCTCAGGACATGATCTCAGGACGTCGAGTGCAATGTTTCTTTTATCCATATTAAGTTACTTGGAGCAGCAAATGTTTACTCTGGATAGTTTGGAGCCTTCACTGATTCGATTAGGAAGATCTCGAGAACTCACTGAATGATTACATTTCTGTATGAATTTCAATCTATAGGCCGATCACTGGTGACCTAGGGTTTCGAAGGAGAATCATTTTCTTTTAGCTGGAGATATTGTCATCCGATTAAGTAGATTTTCCATTGGTAGCATGTGTTATTATAACCCTGTATGACCAGTGTGATGACGTTTCTTACTATTTCGTACGCACGTAGTCTATGTCAATAAGATAAGGTCATATTACCTTAAATTCATGAATTAAATCTTGCGAAGATGTTACTTATTAGATGATTACGACTTACAATGGACGTAGCTTAGCTCATGATGTGTAACATAAGGAAATATGAGTGTCTAAAAAAGCAACTAAATAGGCAGAGAGCAATATTTAAGACGTAAAACGTATATGTGTGTACTTGTCAGAACAACGCAAGAAGAGTTTAGAATATCCTCAGTGATAGTCTTAAAGCTATGGACAGTCAATCAGTCAGTTGAATTTTAAGTACTGTGATAGTTTTTTTTAGAATAAATATCAAGTGTTAGTTAACATAATCTGATGCGATGTCCAAGGACGGTTGATTTAAACAAATAGAACTCCATTTCTTGACTGAAGAATGGCTCAGAAAGTCCACATGTGTTTCTTTATTTCTCAAATAATACAACTAGAAGGACTATAAATAGTAGTTGATAGGAGTTTTCTTTTCTTTTCTGTGGATGCATCCTACACTTTTAATGTAAATAATTTTCATGTTTTATTTTCTTGCCAAGAAGGCACGTGTAAATACTATTAGCTGTATCCCATTCAATTTATTTATTCATCACCCAACTCGCTAGGTGAATTGAAAGAGAAGGATAGGGCAGTTTATTTTTAAGAATCTTCCCACATGTGTCATGTCATTTATAATATTAATTGATGATTTCGGAGATGAATGAGTACTAAGAAAGGAAGCTATTTAAGCCGAGAAGACATTCAATCACTTAGGGTGAAGTGAAAAGACGTGATTTTTCCAACGTTATCGACGGATATGGATTACTAGGTCGACGATGAGTCAGTCAATACTAAGGCTACTTCATTAGTAAAATTTTGAACTAATTGCTTGAATATCTGATTTAATGTTTAAATAAATTTTGAATGGTGAAACCTAAAAATTCTTTCTTTGTGTTCTTCGCATAAGGTTTAGTTGTAAGATTGTAGTAGTAACGATCGGCGACGATTTTCTTAAGAATTAATAAGAATTGTACCTAGCTAAATACGAGTAAGAGACGTCTTTCTGCGTTAGTTAGGGAATACCGTGGTTTGACCTGGTCGTTTTTCCGTTGCGGAACTCACACCCGTAGAACTCAGTCACCTGATTTATTGAAGTTAGAGCTAGTCTGGATCTCTTGTGTCCTTGCCTGGACGCGGGAACGGCGCAATTAGGGGAACCTAAAATGTCGTCGCTGACAGTTTAAGTCGAATGTTTGATGGTCATGAGGCTGTAGAGGAAAAATCTGATTCAAATGATCCTGTACTAATTAACATGTTTGGAGTTACCCTATCCTTTCTGATCTACCTTTACTATTTCATGAATTTGCTGATCACCAGAAAGCTGACCCCGAATTGAAAGAAATCATTGATAAAATTACATGTGGAAATTTGATAAAACCTTATTCGTTGTCTAAAGGAGCACCAGGGAACACAACCCGCAAAGGAAACAAACTGCCAAATAAATCAAGAGCAAATGAGATAAATAATGACACAGAAGCTCGCAACCTGAAAATTCGCACGTCACAAATCCAAGCAAATTTCAAGCTCTTAAAAAACATTCATTATTCCGGAACAATCGTTCCCCCAGGCAACGGTTGCCATGGAAAATTAAATAGAAATAGAGTACCCAAGCTTAGGATAAAAGGAAATAACACCAAAGTAAGAACGAACAGAAAGGTTAAAAAAATCAGAAACCGTTTCCGACCTACGTAGAATATTTCGCGATCTCAAAGCTTCATATGAGAAGCTGTTGAGATAAATACATTACAATTTACTTTAACTTTCCAAAACACATTAATCGTTAAGCCTCAAGAACACCAGCCGATGGAAAATAAATAATCTTGCGCACTTTGATGGGTTTAGGAAATACAATTAACAGTTCGAAAAGATTCCTTCGTTTTTTTAAATATACGTTGTTAAATTTCAAGTTCATTTCCAATGGAGATCGACAAGAAAAGGCAGTCACAGTACACTTGGAGTTCCATAATTTGTTTAAAATATTAAAGGCGACGAAATCCAACTCCAGTAGTTAAAGAGTAGAATGTAATGAAACTTACTTTTGTCCATGCGAAGAAACCAACTCCATTGTGTTAGTAGAAAATGCCGTTACTTATATTTTTCAGGTAGAGAAAGAAAACAGGCGTCCTCTCCAGATAAAAATAAAATAATTAAAATTCTAAAATAAGACACATTTGGGCCTCAGCCCATATCCATTTAAAATCACGGAGGCATTTTATGATGGTTAAAGGCCCATACGCAGACCTGCAACACAAGGCTTCCAGAGATCATGGCGGACGACAATGAACTGACGCGCCTTCCAACACGATACGCAAAAGAAGCGGATCGTCCAGTGAACGAGCCTAAAACCGAACTCGCTCTCGAGCAAGCTTGAGGCGAACCAATAGATAATGGGGAAATGGAGACGCAAAACAAATAAAACATTTAAAATTCTCCACGGAGAGACAAAATACAGATACAGTTAGCGACAAAATCGCACAGCACACAAAATTAATGAAAATAGGAAAAAGATTTCCAAGAGACATAGATTTCAATGGCATTTAGCCCAGGCCTAAAATGTAGTAGGGAAAGGCTAAAATCGTGTGCCAACCGGCACAGTTCGAATTGCGTCAACACATGGTCAATAAGTTCATTTGGATCATTTGTAGTGTGGTCAATACGTTCATTTGGATAATTTCTATCTACACTATGCAAAACTTTATTTAGGAATCATGAAAAAATGAAATCTGCGATATGGCTTTTGCCACTAGATATCTGGTAAAGAGACATAAATTACAAGTACACAAGTTGTCATCTGAATCACTAAAGCGTTGGCGGCTCAATAGAACTGGATTCACTTGTAAATTTTGTAGTTGGGACACATCCAGCGAACGATAGTTGCGGTGACGTATAAGCGTCATACATTCAGTCAGAAGATGCAAATTTCATATAGACTGCCTTGGTAAGTGCTGATGATTTCCATATTACGAGTTGGATAATTTAGAGGTAATGGATTGGTATGTTCTTACTCAAAAGCCTGTCTTTTTTAATTTCAGCGGTGAACTGTCCGTATATCGCTGTGAAAACCAAGAGTTGAGTCAGCATATGTTGCTTGACCACAGTGAACTAATTCTTGAAGGATGTTCTATCACAGAAATGTCTTTCGGTAACATGACAGGTAGGAAGAATGTTCAAACATTGTATCATAATAGTTATGCAACAGATATTCATATTTTTGTTCACTGTTTCTAGTTAGTCAATCCATATGGAGATAGTTGAATGCATAAATGTTCATTAAAGTTTATTAAGGGTTCCGTGTAATATCACAACCTGCTACAAGCTCTTCACAAAATGTTATGTCATTTTCCACACACGTTCATTAAATACCAATATTCTTTAAATCAGTACAATTTTATGTTCCTATTAATAGCTCAATTAGGCCTAATGACGCTTGAAACGTACTCACCACCAAAAGTCATGCTTTCAGAAAGATTTTCCTTAATATATTCAGTATTTATTTGAAATAAATTATTTGCATGAGGAGAAGATTCCCTTAGGGTGACATTTCAGTTTTCATTAGTGTGTCGTCTAAAATGGTTATACTGGTACTAACTACACTTTATCATTCTTTGAAATCTCAAGAAGGGTGCCTATGGTTCTTGCAAAATTCATTAAACTATTATTTTAAGAAATTCTATTAAGACTTATCTAGTTTTATCAGGTACAGCATTATATCCATGGAAGGAATGTGCACAAAATTCCGAACATATTAGTCCATGATGTAACCCTACATTTTAAATGATATGTCTGTTTTGAATATAGGATGATTACTTCTCCCTGTGAAATATAACTGTTGCAAGGCTGAAGTGACCGGAGTGAATTCTGATTTCCATGTTAGAATTAGCATAGGAAGTCAGTGTGTTGATGTCACACGATTGATCTAGCGCAAACCTGCATTTTATGCAACATTTCATCATTATTTGCATTCTGAGATAAAATAATTATTTTAAATTTCAGGAATGACTTAGAGATGAGAATGTTTGCATAGTAAGATTGAATACCTACTTTTTTAATCTTGTCTATAACCTGTCATTTGCTCCATTCCCCAGTTCATGACAAACTGGGTGTTTAGGCTACATCTTTTATAATTTATTTTGTGCACAAATATAGATCATGTGGGAGTTAAAGATCTGTTTTATCATCTTTTATGTTCAAAGAAATCATTGACAACACCACCAATAACATTAAATTATCTTTGTCTTTCTGAAGTGGCAAGAAATTTGCTCATTTCTTTGCCAAAACCTTCCAGGTGTTTACATAAATTTATGAACTAATATTTGTTACATCCTCATGTAATTCATCAACTTTCTCTGAAAAAAATTAATATCTTTTGAGGTAACTGCTAACGAAATACTATTTTGTCATTCAGTAAGTCTACTTGAAACTCTGGAAAAGGAAATAAAATAGTGAGTGGTTTATTCCAGATGTAAAGAATTGCATTTTGAAGAATAGAAGTATAGTTTTCCAGAAAATAATGTATAACCACTACTTTCTTCCAAATAATTTGTTTCCAGAATAATAAACCTGTTGATGGAGCAAGTTACACAAGTCTTGGTGAGTGATTGAGTCAATACTAGCACTTGAAGTGTAATTTCCAGCCTCCGTGGCTCAGGCGGCAGCGCGCCAGCCTCTCACCGCTAAGTTCCGTGTCTCAAATCCCAGTCACTCCGTGGGAGATTTTTGCTGGACAAAAAGGAAGCAGGAGGTCTTTCTCCAGGTACTACAGTTTTCCGTGTCATCTTTTACTCCGGCGACACTATCCAATATCATTTCATCTGTCAGTTATTAATCATTGCCCCAGAGGAGTGCGACAGGCTTTGGCAGCCGGCACAGTCCCTATCCTCACCACTCGATGGGGCTTCATGTGTTCTGTTCCTGACTAGGTTGAATGACTGGAAACAGGCTGTGGATACTCATACTTGGGAGTGATTTCCAGTCATTTATTCCTGAGTAATTCAGTGCTTGGCTATACTGATCAGCTGTTCAGGCTGGGCTGAGTAGCTAGGCCAGTAGAGCACTGGCTTTCTGAGATAATGTTGGTATGTTCGATGCTAGCCCAGTCCAGTGGTAATTGAATTTAATGATGCTTTTTGAGGATCCAAGGTAACAGACAGACCATAGTCAGAGGTATTTATCAAAATTATCTGTGGCTCAATAAAATTATCAAGTTCAAACTTTATCCACCCACCTGGTGACCGTGGTTGTTAAGGCGTTGATGTCTAAACTGTCTGACACCGAGGTTAGCCGGTTCGAATCCCGTTGGTCGAAAAAAAATTTCACCATCAGAATGTTGGCCGGCAGGGTAGTGGAGGGGGTAGTATACAATTTATAACCACTAGATGGCCTGCCAAAAGCCTGGATTAAATTCCAAACCTCTCCACAATGCTCATATGGAGTGAGGGCATATGACGCAATTGATGGTAATTCGTCCATCAGATGGTGACGTTAAGCCTTGAGTAGACCCCCTGGTGCTATTCGACAGGAGTACGCTACGTGCCGGCACCAGGTTTCACCCTCTCCCTTCCTGGTATCATATATCACGTCGTTCAATTCATCTCATTAACTCTTCTCATGAGGTTGACGTCAGGAAGGGCATCCAGTCATAAACACCCGCCACGACAGATTCGTCTCATCTCATACCCGATCCCGTAGAGAAACAGGACAAGGGTGGGACGAGCAACAATAAACATTATATCACGAAAACAGTACTCTACAAACAATGTTTTTTTGTTTTTGTTTGTCCAAACCTTGTCTCGTTTTATCGACGGGGTCGGGAATGTGGTGAGATGAATCAGTCGTGGCCGGTTTTTATGACCAGATGTCCTTCCTGGCATCAGCCTCATCAGAGTAATTAATGAGATGAAATGAATGACGCGATATATGATAGTAGGAAGGGAGAGGGTGAAACCCGGTGCCTGCACATAGCCTACTCCTGTCAAATGGCACCAAGGGGTCTGTCCGAGGCTTAACGTCCCCATCCGACGAACGAATCACCATCAACAGCGTCATATGCTCTCACTCCATATGAGCACTGCGGAGAGGTTTGAAAAATTTAATCCAGGCTTTTGGCACGCAATCTAGTGATTAGAAATTGTATATCACCACCTCTCCTACCCTGGTGGCCAAAGATACTGATGGCCAAAATGTTTTTGAACAACGGGACTCGAACCGGCTAACCACAGTGTTATACCGTGTAGACTTCAACACCTTAACATTTAATGCCACCAGGCTGGCACGAGTACTCTACAAACAAGTTTAGTAAATAAAAAAAAGTAAATGTCTAATTTGTTGTCGTAGTTTTTGATTTTATGGAATGACCCTTACCATAACACAATATGAGCTGTGCAATGAGTTTATTATTATCTTAATGTTAATAATTAGTAATTCAATTTTTCTATACTTTTCAGGAATCTAAGGTATGGAAATCAAAGGAAGAAAAATACACTCAACCCAGATATATTCTAACTCATACACGAAGACACAAGAGGACATCGACAACTGTATCTACTTATTTGTCATCGCAGTGGATTGGTCAAAAGAAGAGGAAAGGGAATACGGCATATGAAAATTCAGGGTTCATGTAAAATAAATAAATCGAATGTGCACGTTATTTACAATAATGTACATTTTGGACATTGCAGAGAAGTTGGTCATATCCTGTTGTCAAAAGAAGAGAGAGAGCAGATTGCTGGCCATTTGGCTCAGAAATTTCCCTTTGACAATGTTCTGAAAAATATCAGAGACAATTTAGATACTAAGCAGATTACCAGGCTGCACCTTCTGCAAAGATATGACATGAGTAATATTGTACGTGATTTTAGATTTGATAGTGATAAACAGTCAGATAGATGTAGGAAGTGGGTGCATTTGGATAGATACACTGACTGACAGAGCAAATGCAACACCAAGAAGGAGTAATCAGAACTTTATGCCAATTGCAGGGTAGACTGACGTCACTGAGGTATGCTCATGATGTGAAATGCGCCGCTGTGCTGCGCACGTAGCGAACGATAAATGGGACACGGCGTTGGCAAATGGCCCACTTCGTACCGTGATTTCTCAGCCGACAGTCATTGTAGAACGTGTTGTCGTGTGCCACAGGACATGTGTATAGCTAAGAATGCCAGGCCGCCGTCAACGGAGGCATTTCCAGCAGACAGACGACTTTACGAGGGGTATGGTGATCGGGCTGAGAAGGGCAGGTTGGTCGCTTCGTCAAATCGCAGCCGATACCCATAGGGATGTGTCCACGGTGCAGCGCCTGTGGCGAAGATGGTTGGCGCAGGGACATGTGGCACGTGCGAGGGGTCCAGGCGCAGCCCGAGTGACGTCAGCACGCGAGGATCGGCGCATCCGCCGCCAAGCGGTGGCAGCCCCGCACGCCACGTCAACCGCCATTCTTCAGCATGTGCAAGACACCCTGGCTGTTCCAATATCGATCAGAACAATTTCCCGTCGATTGGTTGAAGGAGGCCTGCACTCCCGGCGTCCGCTCAGAAGACTACCATTGACTCCACAGCATAGACGTGCACGCCTGGCATGGTGCCGGGCTAGAGCGACTTGGATGAGGGAATGGCGGAACGTCGTGTTCTCCGATGAGTCACGCTTCTGTTCTGTCAGTGATAGTCACCGCAGACGAGTGTGGCGTCGGCGTGGAGAAAGGTCAAATCCGGCAGTAACTGTGGAGCGCCCTACCGCTAGACAACGCGGCATCATGGTTTGGGGCGCTATTGCGTATGATTCCACGTCACCTCTAGTGCGTATTCAAGGCACGTTAAATGCCCACCGCTACGTGCAGCATGTGCTGCGCCCGGTGGCACTCCCGTACCTTCAGGGGCTGCCCAATGCTCTGTTTAAGCAGGATAATGCCCGCCCACACACTGTTCGCATCTCCCAACAGGCTCTACGAGGTGTACAGATGCTTCCGTGGCCAGCGTACTCTCCGGATCTCTCACCAATCGAACACGTGTGGGATCTCATTGGACGCCGTTTGCAAACTCTGCCCCAGCCTCGTACGGACGACCAACTGTGGCAAATGGTTGACAGAGAATGGAGAACCACCCCTCAGGACACCATCCGCACTCTTATTGACTCTGTACCTCGACGTGTTTCTGCGTGCATCGCCGCTCGCGGTGGTCCTACATCCTACTGAGTCGATGCCGTGCGCATTGTGTAACCTGCATATCGGTTTAAAATAAACATCAATTATTCGTCCGTGCCGTCTCTGTTTTTTCCCCAACTTTCATCCCTTTCGAACCACTCCTTCTTGGTGTTGCATTTGCTCTGTCAGTCAGTGTAGGTTAAAAGAACAAGGTAAGAGTATGCCCCAGAATACGGATTGACAGAGAATGATTTTGTAATAATAATTATGACTGATGTGCAAAAAGAAATGCTTGTGGAGTTTGGAAAAAATCATTTGTATGGACAAATGGGACAAATGGTTGTGATTCTCACTTACAACATCATTGATGTTAGATGAATACAATGAGAGATTCTCTCTTGCAATCTGTTACTCTAATTAAACAGACTGCAATGTGCTGGAATGTTCTTTTTTTAAATGTTGTCAAATAATCAATATCTGGAATTGATTTTCATGTGCAGATACTGATAACTGATAATTAGGCTTCGTTCTCTAATGCATGGGTGGAAGTCACGTGCACCCCTTTAAAGAAACTTCTATGCATGTGGATAGGGCTTGGAGAAAGAACATTTCCTCTCAAATTCATGGTGTCAGGGATTGAGACGCCCTCTATGTCCTCTATCAGTGTAGCATTCTATGACAGAGACTACAGGGAGTTGTCTATCTGTAAACCAGAGAGTTGTACTTACTAACAATAATAAAGGGATTTGTTTATAACTTGTGTACGGTCGTTACTCGCGAGGAACAAAATATAATACTGGTGCCGAAAACCCCGGGAACGAAGAATCATCAACACTGGCATTAAAGAAGACTACAATGAACGGATATCTGTAAGAGATTTTCCTTTCCTTCACGCCGCGAGTATTAATATCACAAGAGAATCAACATCACGACAGACGGCAGATGAGTAGATCGCATTCTATTTATTCTGTAATAGTTAATTAGGAAAGTTGTTGTAAAGGAAATAACGTTGAATGAAAAGGGTTGTAGTAAAGGGAAGCATGCCTATTGAGAAATGGTCAAGCTTACATCGCAATAGAAGTTTATAAGTGCATGATATCTTAGAAGCAGGGAGCAGCCATCTTGAATATTATTACATACGTAATCTGTTGTTATACGAAGGTCATCCACGAATCAGTAAGGTACAGGTGCTGCCATCTGTCGGAAAGCAATACAATTACATTTCATAAACGTCTATCAGCGCACACTCACAAACTTCTCCATCACTGCCATACTAGCCCACCTCAGGTCAACTTTCCCTTGAGTTTCACGATGACGGAAAATGAACAGCTTCTTAAAAAACTTAAAAGGACACGAAAGACCCACCGGTCGACTGTTACACGTTTCTCCACGTACCTGAATGAAGTTAACGACCCGACGGAACAGGATGAAATAGCTCATGCTCTTGACCGCTTACAAGACACTCTACAAAAACTATTAATCCTAGACGAACAAGTACACGATTTGTTGAATGATGATGAGTACGAGACGGACGCACAGGATTGCGAGCAATATATTTACTGCTCGAAGCGTGCAATACGGAAGGCCACTAATCTCATTAAAGAGAAGCGTGAGGACATCACTCAAGCCACCGCTGATTCAGTTACACAACCTCCAATCACTCAAGACGTTAAACTACCTACTATCAGACTTGAACCTTTCACAGGCGATATCGAGACATGGCCCAGGTTCTGGGAACAATTCCAGTCTTCTGTGGACAACAACGCGCGTCTTTCAACCATAAATAAACACGTGTTTCTCCGAGGTTACCTAGAGGGTGAACCTAAGCTCCTGGTTGACGGAATAGCGGTCACGGCAGATAACTACGACCGAACGAAGCGGATTCTTCACTCGAGATACGGCGACACGGACCGAATCATACAAAGCCACCTAGATTTCTTGGAAAATTTAGAACCTGCCACCTCGGATAGCCCAGCGATGTTAAACACTACCTACATTGAGTGCCATCGACGATTAGAAGCACTAAGAGCACTAGGGGAAAACATAGACGCGTTCGGACGGATATTAGCACCCAAACTGTTGAGAGCATTCCCAGAAGACCTTTGCCGCCGCTGGCTAATTCATGCAAAAAGAAATGGCTTACAAGAAGTCAACCTTACACGTTTAATGGAATTTTTAAATGAAGAAATTCGAGAAGCTCTAGCCGCTCAAAAGATACGTGGTGATGCTACTCAACCACTGAACTACATGCCAACGGCAGCCGCTCTTCAAGTAAATACGAAGACCAATAAGAGTAAGAAAGGGGTCAATTCCACACTACAGCCTTTCTGCGTGTATTGTGAGAAGAATTCCGGACATTGGGGTCAAGACTGTCATCAAATGAAAGATATCCGGTCAAGAACCGAAAAACTGAGAGCTACGAATCGTTGTTTTCTATGCCTAAGGCGAGGCCACAACAAAGGCCAATGTTTCAAACGCGGGAAGGCATTCTGCACTAAATGTAAAGAGCAACATCATGTCTCCATCTGCAATAGAAACGACAGCTTGCAGACATCAGTTGGCAAGATTTCAGTTACGACTCCAAACTTCACGTACTTACAAACAGCACGCATATGGATCAAAGGCCCAACAGGGAGAAATAAACTAACGCGCTGCATACTGGATTCGGGAAGCCAGTCGAGCTTCATTCATAGTTCCTTAATATATTCACTGGAACGTAATGTCACCGGTAACACGAGTCTAGAAATCACTGCTTTTGAAGCGCCCTCTAGCACTGCAGAAAAAAGAAGAGAAGTCAGTTTTGACATCATGGGATTCTCAACAAAGGCTTTGATTACCGTTAAGGCTTTCGAAAGTAATAACACATATTCAGCGCAACCAACACCGCCGCAAAACATCGGAGTTCTGGCTGCGGTCAGGAAGGTAAAACTAGCTGATCCACGAGACGAATCTAACGAAGACCTACCTATAGAAGTTCTTATAGGTGCGGATTACTATTGGAAGATCGTGACTTCAAAACAGCCAATTAGAGTGTCACCTTCACTGGTCCTGATTTCCACAATTTTCGGACACATACTTAGTGGGAACAGATCAAGTACTACAGTCAAACAAACCACAGTACATCACATTTCATTGCACGAAGACGTGATATTGGACAACGTCGTTAGACAGTTCTGGGAGCTAGAGTCTATCGGGATACAAGAGAAGGCCACCAGGACACCCCTGGCGAAAGATAAGCTTATCCTTCAAGAGTTTCATGACAGTTATTGCATTAAAGATGGAAGGAGAGTAGTGTCACTTCCTAGGAAGAAGGATGTTCAGTTTTCAAGTAATCTCCCCATAGCAAGAAAACGGTTTCAAGCCCTAGAGATGAGACTGAAGAGAGATGGAGATTTTCGCGACATGTATCACAAGCATATGCTAGACTACTTTGCTAAAGACCAGATAGAGAGCGTGCCTGCAAACGATTCATCTGAAAATGTGTTCTACTTGCCACATCATGCCGTGAAGAAGAAAACTGGTAATGTTACTAAGTTCAGGATTGTATTTGATGCGTCATCACATGAAAAGGGGTCACCGTCCTTAAATGATGCCCTAGAAACCGGACCAAACTTACTGCCCGAAATTCTTGCTACCCTATTACGTTTTCGGCAGTATCGTAATGCAATCGTTTCAGATGGAAGCCAAGCATTTCTCCAACTTTATCTAAATGAGAAAGACCGCAACTTAACTGGATTTCTGTGGTATCGCATAAATTCAGATGGCTCCGGAGACTATCAGGTGACGGAAGAGATCATAGCATATCGCTTCACACGCCTTCCCTTCGGTCTGGCAAGCAGCCCACTTCTATTATCTGCCACTTTAAGGGAACTAGCTTCACTTCATAAGGAAACGTACCCATTAGCGACAGCTCTTATTGACAAATCAACCTTCATGGATGATTTCACAATCAGCCTAGAAGATAACAACGAAGTGATCACAACCTACTACGAGTTGAATAGTCTTCTGAGACTAATAAAACTCCCGCTTTCAAAATGGGCTACGAACTCAATACCACTTAAGGAGATATGGAAAGCAGAGGGCAGGGAAACAAAAAACGAAACTACTGTACTTGGAGTTAGTTGGGATACAGACAAAGATTCCCTGACATTCGATTTCAAGCACATCTTAGAATATCTGGCAGAAGAGCCTGGAACCAAACGTAGCGTTTTAAAGGGAACAGCAAAATTCTATGATCACTTAGGTTTACTTGCACCGATACTCATCACGGCGAAGATCATCTTTCAAGACACTTGGCGTCGAGGACTCGCATGGGAAGAAATTCACCCACCAGATCTGGCGCAAAGATGGCAATGTTGGTTGTCAGAACTGATTCACTTATCACCAATATACGTTTCCCGATGGATTGGCATTTCAAAAGGCAAAGGGAACACTGAGATACATGTATTTTGTGACGCAAGTGAGAAGGCATATGGTGCTGCACTATATTTGAGGTCAGAGTCTGATATGTTGTGTTCCGTATGCCTTGTTTGGAGCAAGGCACGACTAGCTCCTGTGAGGAAAGCAACGATTCCCAGATTAGAATTGCTTGCTGCTCTAATTGGTACACGCCTCCTCTACTACATCTGCACGGAGACCGATCTCAGCATAAACAAGAGCACGCTATGGAGCGACAGTAAGATAACGCTTGGTTGGATTCGCAGTGACCCAAATAGGTGGAAACCTTTCGTTGCTAACAGGGTTAATGAAATTCTAAGCTACACAGCCCCTAGTCAATGGCGACATTGCCCCGGCGACACTAATCCCGCAGACTACCTCTCGCGGGGACTCTCGACAAATGACTTACGCTCAAATGATACTTGGTGGCATGGTCCTTCTTGGCTCGTTGGTGAACACACATCATGGCCATTGGAAAACCCGTCAGACATAACATCTCTACCAGATGCGAAAAAACCAACTAAGCAAATTCTACTAATCACTTCGCATGAATCACTGCTAGACACATCACAATTCAGTTCGTACTGGAAACTGATACATGTTACTTGTTGGGTTCTACGTTTTGTCAGAGTGATGAAGGAAAGAGTACGATACCCCAAGTATCTCACAGAAATAGATATAAATAACGCTCGACTTTACTGGATACGTCAGACTCAAGAAGAATGTTTCGGTATGGAACTCACCGCTTTGAGGCGAAACATTCCGCTTCCAAATAAGTCCAAGATTGCAAGATTCAATCCATACATCCAAGACGACATCATTCGACTTGGTGGACGACTTCAATACGCAGACCTGACGCATAGAGAAAGGCATCCAATACTTTTGGATGGATCCCACACTTTCACCAGACTTCTGATAAGGCAGACACACATCAGGCTTCATCACTTAGGTGTACGGATAGTGCTGTCAGAGCTACGATCAGAATATTGGATTCTTCGCGCCAGGCAAGCCATAAAGAAAGTTCTGCACACTTGTCTACCCTGTAAAATGGCGCACAACAAATTTGGTGAAGCTATTGAAGCACCCTTGCCACCTGACCGTGTAAAGCCCTTACGACCATTCGAAGTGACTGGCATTGACTTTGCAGGCCCCTTATATATCAAGGTGGGGAATGAGTCGAAGAAATGTTATATTGCTCTCTTCACGTGTGCATCAACGAGGGCCTTACACCTAGAATTATGTTCAGACATGACCACTGAAACATTCATCCTCGCATTACAAAGATTTGCAGGAAGACGAGGGTTGCCGCATGTAATCTACACGGACAACGCTAAGACTTTCCACGCTACAAACACAGAATTGTCTTCACTCTGGCAATACCTCACCGCATCATCCGTCCACCAGTACCTAGCACATCATTCTATCAAATGGAGGTTCATTCCTCCACGGGCGGCTTGGTAGGGAGGATGGTGGGAGAGGATGGTTGGCACTACAAAACGATGCCTGAGGAAGGTGTTAGGCAAGGCGTTGATAACCGAGGAAAGGCTTAACACCATTCTAGTAAATATTGAAGCCGCCATCAACTCACGACCCATCTCTCAGAATGAAGATGAAACAGAAGCTCTGACTCCCGCCCATTTCTTGACCGGACAAAGATTAACGGCCATACCAACTGGACCAGAACCAGCATTAAGGACAAACCTGACAAAGGAGTTAGCAGTACGACAAAAGATCTCAGACGACTTCTGGAAGCGTTGGACTAAGGAATACCTCATGGAGCTGAGGAGCTTTCACGAAGTTCGACGTCCTCGAGGTAACAGACCACATCTGAGAGTTGGAGACGTAGCACTCCTTCAAGAAGACAACCAACCACGACACATGTGGAAGAAGGCCCGCATAGTGGAAATCCGAGCTGGAAGAGACGGAGTGATCAGAACTGTGATCCTTAAGGATTCAAAGGGGACTGTGATAACTCGTCCAGTGCAGCTGGTCATCCCCCTGGAGATAGACCAGGGTGGGGAGGATGTCAGGGATTGAGACGCCCTTTATGTCCTCTATCAGTGTAGCATTCTATGACAGAGACTACAGGGAGTTGTCTATCTGTAAACCAGAGAGTTGTACTTACTAACAATAATAAAGGGATTTGTTTATAACTTTTGAACGGTCGTACCTCGCGAGGAACAAAATATAATACATGGTAGCCAGGAATTCAAAGCAACTGTGTACAAACACCTAAGGATATTGTTGCAGTGTGGAGATGTAGGTGAATTCCATAGTGAGCTCAACAACTACCTATATCCTTGTGAAAATGATGACACATTAATTTAGAGAGTTTAGTGTGTACTTCGAAAAGGAATATGTTAGAAAGTGTGATCTGTGGGCCTATTGTTACTGATTAGAAATTCACATTAATACCAGTATGCATTTAGAACCCTTCCACCAAGTCCTAAAACAAGTGGTAATGAAAGGTCTCTGAGTCAGTAGGACGGATAAGAGCATAAATGCTGTGATGTCAGTGGTCAAACACAAAGTGTTAGATAGGTTGCTAAAAGTAAATAAAGGAAAACTTAACAAAGCTCTGCAACATATAAGGCAGAGGCACAAAAACAGTCCAGAAATGTGTATTGATGATGTGACAGTGGAAAGTTCCACTTCATGTAAGGTTAAAAGCTGGAGGACAAATGAGTTTTATAGCATCAGGAAAGAATGTGTAACAGGTCATTCTGCTGCCCATTGATTTGCTCTGAATATAAAATATGTATTCATGAGTATCCATGTACATGCTGTGACTATTCTTTGCACTCTACAATATGCAAACATATTCATTTGGTTTTGTGGGGAGCCCACTGTACTCATCTGCCCTGGAGTTCCTGATTTCTTTAACTATTTTGAAAATTTTCCCTAGGTGCAACTTCATGCCATGTATACTTTATTTCACTTGTTCATGGTAGTTTGTAGTTTACTCAGCATATCTGTAAACATATCTTCATTCTCCTTGAGTTAGCCAAGATTCTTTTCCAGTTTAGACATGTTTTTACAATATTTTCAAACGAATCATTCAGTAAATTTGGCACAATGGCTATGGGCTCCTTTGTTACCTTACTACAAGTTTCCTTATTTCAGCACAAGCTGCCATGCATTTATTTTTGGAACTAATGAAATTGTCATTGGCAATTATTTTTCATTTGTCAATATGTCTTCTACACAATTATTTAATAGCAGCGTACCTTTCTTTGCCTTCCGAAATATCCTGCTTAGTTTTAATGCAAAACAGTACCAATGAGTTCTTAGTGGCTGCAAGATGAGGAGTGTATTGTTTTGAGTCTTCTCATGTACTATTGTATTAATATTTTAATAAATGAATGTACATAAAAATAATGAGTTGTCATTTATTGAAAATAATTCCTACATATTACCGTACCGGTACTGTAAAATGCACTTGGTGTTTCAATGCTGATAATGATCCTGCAATCATTAAGAGGGGAATTCTCAAGGCAGTATTATTGGAGCTTAAATAATATGAGTAAAGAACTAGAATCAGACATAAGGCTTTTTGTGGATCATGTCATACTGTATAGAGTAATAAATAAGTTACAAGATTGTGAGCAACTGCAAAAAGATTATTGTAAGTATGTACGTGTTGATATAAGTAAAGATCTTCATAGGGGTAATCACATCAATGTGATTGTAAATAATGGGTGCCAATTTCTGCACATGGTTGTGAGGGTAATTAGTGGTTGCTATAAGAATGTAAAGGAGAGGGCATATAAGTCTCTGGTAATATCCCAATTAAGAGTAAGTTTCCAGTGTATGGGACCTTCACCAGGATTAATTGACTCGAGAACTGGAAAAAATCCACAAAAAAAGGCAGCTCAATTTCTTCTGGGTGATTTCTGACAGAAGAGAAGCGTTACAAAAATGTTAAAGAATTTGGGCTAGGAAGACTTAGGTGTAAGGAGACTAAGTGGTACATTCTGAGCTGTCAGTGGAGAGATGGTGTGGAATGACATTGGTAATCGAATAAGTCTGAGATCACAATACGAAGATAAAGTTGAAATTCAAGAGGACAAACTGGGACAAATATTATTTTATAAAAGGAGGAGTTAGTGATTGGAATAATTTACCATGGAAGACGTGTAATAAATTTAAAAATTATTTGCAATTCTTGAAGAGAAGATGAGTAAACAACAGACATAGTATCTGCCACCATGCAACTGCCTAAATGCAGATCAGTGGTGACTGATGCAAATGACAGTAAACATGTCCAACAAATGGTGAATAAGTTAATATGGGAAGGACAGCTGAATCAGAAAGTGATGGAACAAACAAGATAGAGAGAAAAATATTCTAGACATGGTGCTAATAAAACCAGATGAGAACTACAAAAAAAATTGAAGTGATCATGAAGATATTTTCTGTGGTAGTTTAAAATAAATGTGAGAGAATAGAATGCTGTAAGACTATTAGGCAATAATCATAAGGTTGATGAGAAAGACATAGGGCAGTTTTTAAAAATTATGATTAGTTAAAAATGGTGAATGAAAATATAAACAGACTATGGGATGGGTTTAATGAAATTGTTGGGGAGTTTGAAAACAAGTATGGTATTTTTCTAAAGTGGTAAGTAATCGTAAAGACCCACTGTATTATAACAGAGGTACAGGTTAGAAAGAAATAGGGATATATGAGGAAGTAAGAAGAGACTGAAAGAACTTACTATAAAATTTAATTTAGCAAGAAAGTCAGCTATGGATAACATGATGTCAAGCATAATTGACAGCCATATGTATTTTAGTGAGTAATGGACGTATAGGTACTTAAAGGCAGACACAAGTTCCAGGATGGACATTCCTGGAAAAATAAATGAATTAGGAGAGTGTATATGTGAGGACTTCCAGAAAGCATAATATTTCAGTTAGCAATATGCAAAGATAGTTGGATGTAAGATTAATTTTCCAGGTTGAGGAGGTGACTAATACAGGCAAAGTAGTGGAATTTACCTATGATAATAAATACATTTACAAAAAAAGGTACAAAATCTGAAAGCTAAAAAAAGCAGTTGGCTTTATTATGATTTCAGGGTGATCAGTAGAAATATGCTGCCATATCTGAAATGTTTATTTACTGTTTGTAAGACGCAAGGGCGCCCATACCCGGGGTCAAGGTGGGGCCGTCCCCCTCCCCTAGATCTCAGGGAAAGGCAAAAATGTAGTCTAGTCAGGTGTGTTCGTTTCAAGAAAATGATTTAAAAGTCAGTATTACGTAGAAGTGGTAGTACGGATCCTCACCAAGAGGCAGGGAACACCATGGATTATTCTACCACAGAATACAAGTCGCCATTTATCTTCCAAAATATAAAAATACTACGTACCCCCAGCCCCCCCCCCTACAAACTGTCATATATGGGCGCTGATGGTAAGAAGGAGCTCTAGCTTCACTGTATAAAGGAAATGGCGATAAACATAAAGCAGATAATTACAGGTCAGTCTGCTTAAAATGTGTTGCATATAAGCTCTGGTTTGATAGAAGGCTGTTCACGTTTAGGAAAAGTGATTCCAGAAAAGCTCAACTTGTAGGATTCCAACACGATATAGCAGATAATTTAGATTCAGGTGGAATGGACTATATGTATCCATTCATGGTGGTTGTGGTGGTGGTGATTATTGTTTTAAGAGGAACTGGGCAACCGTCCTCTATTAACACTAATCAGAGGGAAGAGATCCGACACTTCGAAAACAAAGGTAGCGGCCAAAGGAAGGTGAAGACTGGTAAAGTAAAAGTCACTCTAGACCTCAGAAAACCTAATACCACTGGGGTCGAAATGACCAAGGGAGATTGTATAGGATAAATGAAAGTGAAGAACTTGGTGTGCAAGTAAAGGGAAGCAATGCCAGGGCTCAGTCAAAGTCCCCACGGTCATCAACCCGTGCTTGCAAGTTTAGAGTTCCTGGGCTCCTTTTAGTTGCCTCCTGTGGCAGGCAGGGGATACCATGTGTGTATTCTATTGCCCCCACCCACAGGAGGTATCGATTCAAGGATTTTGAAAGGGTAGATCATTAGAGACTACTGACGAAAATGAGGGCTAATGGACAAAAGAGTGGTGAATGGGTGGCTCAATTTCTAGAAAGAACTCATAGAATTAAAGTAGTTGAAGCATTATCTGATCCTGAAATGTTTATCTGGAATCAAAGATAACGCTTTTTTCTGGTGATGTTACATTGTATATATTAAATAAGCTGCAGTTTGTAAGCGACTACAAAAAGATATCAACAATGTTGTGAGATGGACAGGAGGCAAGGATATGATGGTAAATGGGATGAAAAGTCTGGTTGTAATTTTCACAAAGAGGAAAAGTCCTCTCAGATTTACTGTTGATCAGGTGACTGTACCTCATGGGGATCACGGTCTAGGTCTTAATATAAGGAAAGATATTCATTCATGAATGAGGTACCGGTAGTACATAAAGGTTACACATCTCTTCATATGGTTATGAGAGTATTTAAGAGTTGTAGTCAGGAGGTAAACCAGAGGGTATATACAGCAAGTCTCTGGTAAGACCGCCAATCAGAGGATGGTTTCAGTGTGTGAGAAACCCACCAGGATTACTTGATACAAAAACTGGAGAAGATCCAAAGGAAAGCAGCATAAGTTGTTCTGGTGATTTCCGACAAAAGAGTAGTGTTTTGAATATGTTGCAAGGAAAAGATTTGGGAGTAAGGAGACAAGATGCTCAACTAAGCGGGATGCTCTGAGCTGTCAGCGAAGAGATGGCATGTAACGGGCGTAGCCAGGAGTGGTGGGTTCACTGGGGGTTAGAAACCACATGAAAATTTGATAAAAAATAAACCGAAACTGACAATAAACAAGTGAAGGTCGACTCGATGTGTTGGCTCTTTTGAGCATTCACAGAGACATAATTGTAAAACCAACAGATATCTGAATCTGTCTTCTAAGAAGCCTAAAAAGTTGGATTTTAGATTATAAACTGAACATACCATTTGCTGTAAAAACTGCTGAGCTTGATCGTATTGTTTTTTTCTGTATTTTAATGTAAGATTCTGTAGTGTACTGCAATCTGAATATCAACATAATTCATTTGTATCAATGTCTTTATGATGACACTCAAGCATGCGTGCGCTGCACAAGCACCTTCATTATGTTCTCTCATAACTTTGTAACTTTCATCCATCTCCCATAAGTTGATCCGTAACTGGCGTATAATGGCATTAGTAGACGAATAAGCTTGGAGTGGAGCTTTTAAAGGTCACAATATGAGGATAATGTTGGAATTCAAGAGGATAAATTAGGGCAAATATTTATTTATAAGAAGACGAGTTAGGGACTGGTTCAATTTATCGTAGGTAATGTTTGATATATTTCAGAGTTCTTTGAAATTGTTGAAGAAAATACTAGGTAAAATGATAGGGAATCTGCCAACTGGGCTACAGCTCTAAATGCAGATCATTGATCACGGACTTGATAGAATCCTTCATATTTCATCAATGAAATTATAACACGTAAAAAATCCCGAATCCTTATTATTTCGGCTAACCATCTTGAAAAGGCTAATAAATTGTACAAAACTACAGATTATGCAGTTGTAAATGTGAATAATGAAAAGCAACGCCACGAATTTCTCGAAGTATAGACAGTCCTAAATGCAGATCAATGATTATTGATTTCATAGAATCCTTCATAATTCATCAGTTATATTATCGTGTATAAAGAACACACCTAATCCTCGTTTTTCTGCTAACATAGCTTGAAATGTCGAATACCTTATGCAAAACTATCGGTTACGTAATTCTAAACGTGGACAAAGAAGAATACTGACTCGGATTTCTGTGTAACAGCCTGAAATATTTCCATAATTATTAACGTGGACAATAAAAACCCTTTCTCGGTTTTCTGAGCAACTTAACCTGAATTAATTCATAGTAAAACGAAAAAAGAATCGTATCTTTCCGTATTCGAATTTTAATTATTAGTTCGATGAATTTCATTCAACCGTTTCAGGTTATCAGGCAAACTTATAGAGTGGCATAAATAGGCTGGATTCGATCACTGATGCCCTCATCAGCTGATCATCGTAAACAAACTAGTCGCGAAATCGCCATTACCAAAGCAAGGAAATTATGGGAACGTGAGTGGCCATGGCCACTGACACTGAGAGAATGCGTTGTGATTGGCTAGGTCGTATTATCGCAGTGTTATACCGAGACGCTTGTGGAAAAGTGTGGCTACTGCAACAAGGTATTTGTTACAGATTGCGCTGCAGTACAGTGCGAAGGCTTATGCGCCACATGGTACCAAAAAGAGTGTGCAAAACTCACTAATGCAACACCTCCTAGATAATAAGGCCTAACAACAGCGTGGTGACGTCACGCTACGGACGCGATAGCAATGCAGAGAAACGCGGAACATAGTTAAACACAGACATGATTTTAATATTTTTTGCCAATGGAATAATTTATTTACTAACAAATAGCGTTTACATTTTAAAGTATACTGAATTATACTGTCGTTATTACCGTATTTTAGTGACTCTGCCATTAAAGATAAATAGCAAACAGTTGTAAAACACGACAGCATCTTGCAATGTTAACTTAGGCCGAATTGCTAACAGCACAACAGGATGTTACAAATATATTTCAATTTAAATAGGCATTACATGATATTAAAAGAAAACTAGCACGTATAATATTAGCGTAGGCCTGACATCTAAGCTGACGTAACATCACTGGCAGTATTTGCACATGACCCTACAATGTTTCCTCCCTTGAAGTTCATGTATGGTTTAATACGAATTTCACCTACCATCGATGTTACCAATTTGTCATTCTCTTCGAAACCTTGAACTTTATGTTTTATGTATTCCAGAAAGTATGTAAGTTTCTGTCCTAATATTGGACTACCATTCCGATCGGAGCCTACTTTTTTAAACGTACTGACATGTGGCAACATTAAATTGCTACTATGTCTCATAAATTTGTAAAAATCGCACGGCGCAACAGCCCGGAAAGACTTGACCTTGGCCCTGCTCAGCCCGAAGGCCTGCAGATTACGAGGTGTTTTGTGTTCGGCAGGACGAATCCTCTCGGCCGTTATTCTTGGCTTTCTAGACCAGGGCCGCTATCTCACCGTACGATAGCTCGTAAATGTAATCACGTAGGCTGAGTCGACCTCGAACCAACAACAATCCCTGACTTGGCCTGGAATCGAACTCGGGGCCTGCGGGTAAGAGGCAGGCATTATATCCCTTCACCACGGGGTCGGCCGTAAATTTGTAAACATGAGGAGATATCAGGCAGAAGGTTGAACAAATAACAAGAAAATCATACACATACTCCTTTATGAACTAAGAAATGTTTTAACTGCAACTATTAATTTAACTGCGGGGACATCATCCTCGGTGTTCAATTCACCAACTAGGACTAGAATTAACTTATTTCTTGAATCTTTCTACACATTGTTACACTCATTCCTTGTAATGCAGCTACGATGTGTTTTAACTAAAGAATATACCGCATTTGTATTAGTAATTTTGTTCACATATACGTTAGAAATATTTTATAGTTTAATAAAACCCGTTTAGAATAAAGGCCATGTCCTATTAGATGATTACATATGCTATGTAGTATGATTGCCTTGATGTATCGACGTACAGACGTACTTCATCACAGTACAACAACCATCAGGTAACAACATGTTTATTGTATTTTTCAGATATGTGAGATTGTGGATTGAAATTCTGTGTACGGTATGGAATATGTACTATCTTCAACGGCTCTGTTTATTGCTTCTCTTTCTATTCTAATTTTTTGCCTGGTTCTTCTCTTCACCTGCCAGAATGTGACGATAAATATGATGGGCAGTCATGGACTTGGAAAAGGAGTAGTTAAAAGTTTTTCCTGACGATCAATATCAGTTATTTCCCATAAAATATCACCGACTTTGAAATGTCTGTGGCATACCTTAAAATAATCTATCACCGTGAGCGAAATTCATGTATTTACTGAGTGAATCGGCCTACACCAGCAGTTCTTGTAGGCGGTATGTTTTAATGCGTATAATAATAATAATAATAATAATAATAATAATAATAATAATAATAATAATAATAATAATAATAATAATAATACCGTTGAAATAATGTATTCCATGACCGTGGGCTAACATAACCTTATATCATTGAAGAGTAAATATGCCCACATATCACCAGCTGTTGCGTGTAGTTAAATACGTCATAGGCCTATGCTCATTATGATTGTGTGAGAATGTAATAATAATAGTTACTCACCACTGAGTTATTAGTAAATCTGGAGTCTTGTCTTGGAATTGCACGTAAACAAATCTGCCGCATAACCTCGTCTTTCGGAAACTAAATGCATGCACTTCGTTATCACTGTCGCATTTCTCCTTACAGTTGAGTACCCAACACATCAGTACCATTATGTACAACGGTATTAGCAATTGGCACCATTAAATTAATTAAAACTCTTCTAATTTCAGCGTTACATGGCCAAACTCATTGCTGTGTAATTACTGAAAAGGTTCAAGCTTGCCTGCCGATGCTGACGTCAGAGTATATTCCCAGAACAGTTGTGAGGCCTTATATCTAGGTGGTGTTGACTAATGGCGAGTTTGAAATCATGAAACGCGCAGCGCGCTAAATTTAGACTCTCATGGATCTGTGGTACATGTAAATCGGAAATCTCAGAACCAAATAGGGAAAATAGTTTCTTAAACCAGCTTACGAAGAAGCTTGAAGCCATAATGACATTCCTGTCCAAAGATATGACCGAAGCCATCGAAGAAACAGTAGTGAATGTTCTGGAACGTAAAACAAGGCCAACAACTAATACCTGGGGACACAAAAAAGTAGCTCCAAATCCTCCTCCAGCTGAAACAGCACAAATGATGACAAAGACAGGCTTAACAGAATTAGAAAGTCTGCTAATACCAACATCAGAAGACCGTCAGCAAATGAAAGGAGGACAGTAAGGGCAAGGACTATCATCAGAGGACGCTACTCGAAAGACAGTACAGAAAGTCGTAACACATGGGCCTCAGGTGATGCAGCTCGTAAGATCACAGAACCAGACACATCAAGGAAGGAAGAACCAAGAGATGTCCTTATAGATGACTCTATTGAAGAAACGGAAACAATAGACGCAACAGGGACGCAGGTGTCATCGAGAAGAATTAGAAGAGAACAACACTTCTACCAAGCAAGAGAGAAAACGAATACCTATGTAAGACATGATTTCATCGGGACAAAGCAAAAAAATAGGTGAATTGCAAGCAGCAGAAAAAATGGCATGGATGTACATAGGAAGACTAAAAGATAATGCCAGCAAGGAACTCATTCAAGAATACATTAAAAAGAACGGAATACAGGGAAACATAGAGTGGGAGGAGCTTCAGACAACAGGTATAAGTAAGGCCTTCAAAGTCGGCATACCATTCAAGAATCGAGCCTATATCGAACGATCTGATTTATGGCCTGCTGAACGGGTTATCGTTAGACGATTTCGTTTTCGTGCCAAACACAACAGAATGTTCAGTGCTATCTAATCCAGAATCACTACAAGAATTGAACGTACTCTTATGGAATGTTGAAGGACTATCGAGCTTGGCGACAACAATCTGAGATAAAATGTTCTTTCAATACCATATTATAATTGTGACAGAGACGTTTCTTAAGACAGAATACAACCTCAGAGTCCGATATTCACTAAATGTTTTTGCAGAACAGGGACAATTGGGAGGACCAATTGGTGGCATAGCGTGCTACTTGGATAAGAGTTTAGCTCCATATAGGACACCTCACAAATCAAGAAACATTACTATTAAGGCCCGTCTCCACTGATTAACATTTAACAACAACATGTTAAATGTTAAAAGTGTAAAATGTTAACTGGTGACACCATCAACATGTTAAATGTTGAATACTGTTTCATTTAACATTGTGTCCACACTTAATAAACATTTTAAACTTGACTTTCTTTGTTTATATATAGGTAGTTCATCATATCAATTTGTGGTAATACATTTAGGTGGTGTCTGGTATTTTCAGACAAGGACAGTGGACTCAGATGAAGAGGATTTCGCCTTTGTTATTGCCACTGTTGCTTCTTGTTATGATTTAGAAATGCAGTTCTATTAGACACAATTCCTCCCGTCATCCTGCTCATTGCTTCAACAGCAAACCATTTAGAAGTATAAATTTTGTCCGCTCCCGCCCCGACTTTTCTGATTTTTTTTTTTGCAATACTCGACTGTACTGGTAGCGGAGGGACGCTAGGTTTTTTCCGATGCACTCGCGGGAACAATTATATATAATTTAGAATTCCTAGAAAATGTCGGCTTTCTTCGCTTTATCACTGGATTCCTTTGATGAGACATCCCACAAACAAGGCCTTTCTATTATATCATTAATTAAGTCCAAAGTAATCTTGCTCTACTCCGTTTCTGACTATAAATTTTAGTATAGTGCAGAGAGAACGACACACGTGCGCGTATCGGTACCAGTACTGTATATGTAGCTTATAACAAAGAGAATGAGTGTTGCGGAGTGTTGTAACTATAATCCTACTTCACGAGAAACACGTCGTTTGCATCGGTTGGCTATCTGTTGCAATAGAAACGAAAAGGAAGTTGCCAAAGCTGTGCCAACATCTCCCGAACAACGAATTGACTTGACATGTTTTCCACTTGGAGCGGAAAACACGCCAACATGTTAAAAGTGTTAACCTCAACATTCTGAGTTAACATGCAAAGTCAATTGGAAGACACAATCACAATATACATGTCAATTGTAACATGTTAAATTTGACATGTTGGTGTTAAATGTTAATCAGTGGCGACCGGCCTTTATAAGCTACAAATACAGTACTGGTACCGATACGCGCACGTGTGTCGTTTTCTCTGCACTATACTAAAATTTATAGTCAGAAATGGAGTAGAGCAAGATTACTTTGGACTTAATTAATGATATAATAGAAAGGCCTTGTTTGTGGGATGTCTCATCAAAGGAATCCAGTGATAAAGCGAAGAAAGCCGACATTTTCCAGGAATTCTAAATTATCTATAAGTTAATTGTTCGCGCGAGTGCATCGGAAAAAACCTAGCGTCCCTCCGCTACCAGTACAGTCGTGTATTGCAAAAAAATAAAAAAATCAGAAAAGTCGGGGCGGGAGCGTACAAAATTTATACCTACTTCAAAATGGTTTGCTTTTGAAGCAATGAGCAGGATGACGGGAGGAAATGTGTCTAATAGAACTGCGTTTCTAAATCATAACAAGAAGCAACAGTGGCAATAACAAAGGCAAAATCCTCTTCACCTGAGTCCATTGTCCTTGTCTGAAAATACCAGACACCACCTAAATGTATTACCACAAATTGATATGATGAACTACCTATATATAAACAAAGAAAGTCAAGTTTAACATGTTTATTAAGTGTGGACACAATGTTAAATGAAACAGAATTCAACATTTAACATGTTGATGGTGTCACCAGTTAACATTTAACAACAACATGTTAAATGTTAAAAGTGTTAAATGTTAACTGGTGACACCATTAGCATGTTAAATGTTAAATGTCAAAAACTGTTTCATTTAACATTGTGTCCTCACTTAATAAACATGTTAAACTTGACATCCTTTGTTTATATACAGGTAGTTCATCATATCAGTTTATGGTAATACATTTAGATGGTGTCTAGTATTTTTAAATAAGGACAATGGACTCAGATGAAGAGGAATTGGCCTTTGTTATTGCCACTGTTGCTTCTTGTTATGATTTAGAAAGTCAGTTTTATTAGGCACCTTTTCTCCCCTCACTCTGCTCATTGCTTCAAAAGCAAACCACTTTGAAGTATAAACTTCGTCCGCTCCCGACTACCGAATTTTCTGAACTTTCTGCAATTCTTGACTGTACTGGGAGCGGAAGGACGCTAGATTTTTTTTTTTTTCGATTTACTCGCGGGAACAATTATAGATATTTTCGAGTTCCAGGAAACTGTCGGCTTTCTTCGCTTTATATCTGTATTCCTCTGATGAGACATCCCACAAATAAGACCTTTCTATTATATCATTAATTAAGTCCAGAGTAATCTCCTTGCTCTACTCCATTTCTGACTATACATTTTAGTATAGTGCAGAAAAAACGACACACGTGCGTGTACTGTATTTGTAGCTTATAACAAAGAGAAGGAGTGTTGCGGAGTGTTTTAATTATAATCCTACTATATGAGGAGCACGTCGTTCGCGTCGTTTAGGTTATGTGTTGGCATGGAAACATCATGGAAGTTGCCGAAGCTGTGCCGACATCGCACGAACAACGAATTGACTTGACATGTTTTCCACTTGGAGCGGAAAACACGCCAACATGTTAAAAGTGTTAACTCAACATTCTGAGTTAACATGCAAAGTCAATTCGAAGACACAATCACAATATACATGTCAACTGTTACATGTTAAATTAAACATGTTGGTGTTAAATGTTAAACAGTGGAGACCGGCCTTTACAGACTCAAATGTGTTGGTAATTTAACAAGTACTGTGTCTAGGTGAAATAACGAGCCCATATCCACTTCAAGAACAAGAACTGATTTGGTTGGCTGGTTAGGCCCACCAAATCAGGTCGTGTGTATTTTATAGGTCACTGAGTCCAATCATATATCAAGAAGAAGAAGAATTTTATAGGTCGTTTTACAAGCAAGAAGAATAAGAAGTAGTAGAAGCAAAATATAACGTACCTTTCCGTCGAGCACGTGTTTTAGGTCAACTAACAATTTTGCACAAATGCTCGTGAGTGTAAACTAACGATTGGTTCTTTTTCTTACTTTCCTTTTTTTTTTTTAATGTGTGCGTGTGTGTTCATGGAATTATATTCTAAGATATAGTACGTTTGGCTATGTTGTAAATTTGTTGCATTAAGGTGCTCCCATAAGCAGAATAAAAGCTTTACTTGAAATAAAAAGGACAGTGAACGAACTTAGCTGTGTTCTGTAAATCTTTGTCAAGTGTTCATTACGAGTGTTAGTAATTTTTAGGATCTAAAGAGTACGAAGTTGCTATCTATCGAGGAACTCTGCCTGACCTCGTCAGAAGTTTCGGCGTTTTCACGTAACGGAAGGGTGGATTTCCGCAATTGACCAAAAGGGATATTGCAATTATAAATTATGGTATAGGGTGGGGTTATTATTTCCTCCTTTATCATAGGGATTGTGAGAAACGTCTACCCTTCCTAGACGATTTGCGAGGTAGCGTTTAGAAAAATACCTAGGGCATCTTAGATTGTCATTATTCACTGTTATGACTTTCAGTGTTTCGTATGCACTGTTTGTCACATTTTTTTCACTTCCTTGGTTCCTTTAAAAATTAAAGTGTGACTAACATTCATATCCATGCTTTCTCTCTCTTTCTACACTATGTAACTTATTAAAGTGTGACTAACATTCATATCCATGCTCTCTCTCTTTCTACACTATGTAACTTATTAAAGTGTGACTAACATTCATATCCATGCATTCTCTATATTTCTCCACTATGTGTCTTTTGTTCCCTAGACAGATGTTAACTAGGGTACCTTCATAACCAAGTCCGTTATTCTCCTAGGTTCCATATTCTCCATTGCCCTCGCATCACCACACTTCCAAAGCTGATTTTATGCCCAGCTTCATCTAACAAGTGTATTCCTAAGTTGGCTTCATTCCCTCATTGCGAACACCCTGCTGTTATTCCCACCTGTAAGTACTAGAAATAGTTCTCATTTCATGTCTGTTAAGTTACTTCCCGTTTATGAATAAGATATCCTGAGACCACCAGCCTTTAGTGCCGATCGACCTAAAATCAGAGCAGTGTAAAAATAATCCTGGCTGTAAACCCACATATTTCTTCCTTACAGAAAGGCTACAGTTTCTTCTATGCTGATGATCTGGTCTTAATGGGAGACTGTGTTGAAAGCCTGTAAATATTAGCATTTCCAAGATGAAAGTGAGACAGGTCATAATCATCTTGAACAGCTTTCAGCCACATGCTGGGTATTTTTAAAATATAAGCCTCTCCATAGTCTTCCATATCACTTTGGCTGGAGTCTTCTCCTATTTTTTTCACCCACTCCTTTCAGCCATCTGTCCCTTGGTCCCCTACATTACACTCTCGTCTCATGCATCTTTCATAAGTATCATCTAAGCCATGATTCCTCAATCCTGCCCTATAATAGTTCCACTTGTACTAATTTGCCAAACTTCCCATTTCTTATCATATCCAGTATAGTTACTCTTTTTCTATGTCACAACCACGAGCCTACTACGCTGGTGTAGCAGGCGGAGAGGCGATACTCTCAGGTGGCGGATAGGGGGGTCCTAACTGGCTTGCCGGCGTACTTGAGCGAAATAAAATCGCTCTCCCGGACCAAACACACATCCCCCTATGGGTGGGGGACACAAGCGAAGAATGCAGTCATGGTATCTCCTGCCTGTCGTAAGAGGCGACCAAGGTATGATCGAATTAGAGCCCACCACTTGTAATTAAGTACCACCACGCGGGGAACACCATGGGTCACATTTACTTACGCATAATACCACTATGTTAGGTACACAATAGATTTGTGATTAGTAGTGACAATGTGTGAATCAGGGTGGGTCTTACAGTACCTGTGATTTGTACCACTATATGAGCGACGCTATGGGTCTGCCTTGCCTATGATTAATACCCACTATGTGAGGAACACCACGGGATAGTACGAGTCCTTGTGATGAGTACACCTATGTGATGGACACCATAGGTTTGCGTTGCCTGTAAATGGCACCGCAATTTGAGAAACACCATAGGTCTGTATTACATGTGCATATTACATTACCTGTGAGTAGTACCATAATGTGTGTAATACCGCGAGTCTACGCTACTTTTGATTAGTACCGCAACATGATAAATGCCATGGTTCTACTTTCATAGTGATAAGTACCATTATGATTTAATTGCATTATTTACATGCACTCTTATCTGACTTAAAATCAGATCATGCCTCTGAAATACAAGTGAAAGTCTTTTGAATATACTCAGATAATCATACAAGAAGTGAATTGTGATGACAAATTTGAAGTCCTTGATCTTCTTTAGAAGACCTTTAGCCGTGATTCCTTCTTCACCTTTCCTTTCAGTAATATTCTCTAAATGCACCACTAGGCATTCCCAGTCTTTGACAACTTCATGCAAAGCATTTAATTTGCTTGCTATCCATCTAACTTGGTGTAAGTACTGCAATTTAGATATTTCACACTCCAGTAACTCCGAAATTTTCTTCAGTTCGCAAAGTCGTTTCGGCGAATGTCGATAAAACTTGTATAGTTTCCTGAGTATAGAATCAATTTCATCAATGATTTTAAGTTTCACATTTTTCAGTGAGTGAAGAACGGTGAGTTGGAGTTGATGTGCAACACAATGAACGTTTACCAAGTTCTCAAGTTTTTCAGATATTTTTGTTACCAAACCATTACGAACACCAATCATACATGGTGCTCCATCAGTTCCTGTGCCGATTAGTTTTGTACCTGTGAAGAGTTCTCCAAGCCCTAACTGAAGCAATTCTGTTTCCAGAGCTTCCATATAGCCATCACTTGTTGCATCCTCCAATGACACAATAGAAAGAAATGTCTCCTTCACCTTATTTTCTTTTAAAAAACGAACGTAAAGTATGAGCTCCTCATCATCAGATTTATCTGTTGATCCATCGAGTAAGATACTGACATATGAACTTTCCTTAATTTCACATACCAAATCTTCACGAAGATCTGAGGCAATGTATGAAATAAATTCTCTGCATTGTTTATCATTCACATACTTCTCAGAATCAGTAACATTCAACTTGCTCAACAATGCAACCAAACTTTCAAAATCAGTGTAGGGTCTGTTATTTTTTGCAATATGGTAAGATGCCATGAACAATGTGTTCATATGCTGTAACATATTAGCATCCATTTTCTTTACACACTTAGCTAAGGGTGCACATTCGGGATTTTTCTTGAAACTTTCAGCCTCCTGACACTTGGAGTGAGGATAGGATTTTTCTTGTTTTTTAAAAGTTTCCAGTTTAAATGGTCCTGAAAATCCGGATACAACTTTAGAATTTTGGTCGGCAATACTAGGAAATTTACTGCATAATTCACACTTCGCAATTCCTTCCTCATAGCGCAGCCACAGTAGTAATTCAAGCCACGATTGCTGAAATTTCCGTTTGCCTGACTGAAATTTCGACGTATTTTTAATGTTTGACTTATCATTGTTTTGTAGATGTTGATTCCCATAGGGAACCTAAAATATTTGTCCTGAATGAGTAAATTTATAATACCAATATAATGGTCCATCTACATCATTTGATGGCCAGGCAGGCATCTATTTTTGAAAATGAGACATAGCTCTCATAGTGCATTGGCACTGCTGGTGGCTTCAAATAGCCTATGCAGTGGCCTCCATGGTATGCACTAGCCTTGCGTCTTGGGTGGTGTGCTAAGTCCCAAGTGACGAGCCTAACTTAGCATACGAGGGCGAAACGCAGACAACCAAGAATGAGTTAGCTGGAAAATTTATAATGTCCAATAACAGACATATCTGTGTCGGTGCGACGTAAAGCAAAGAGCATTACTGACTGGGTGGTTACATTACAATACTTTTGGACCTGGTAAGAAGATCTGGGTCTCTTCGACATCTTGAGCCTTGGCCTGGGTAAGGGATCTCTTCTCGGCCAATGCTTGCTTTTCCTTGATGTCCTGCTGCTGCTTATGCTGCCACTCTGCTAGGGAAACATCTGCATCATCTTGACCAGAAGTGGGTGGTGGACGAATCTCCCAATCCCCGGTGCCGTATAGCTGTCGACCAAGGAACAGCTCCACTGGGGAATAGCCAGTGAAATGGTTGATGCATCATCGCAGGGCAAGAGTGACTGCGGTATCTTGACGGTCCCACAGTTGATGTTCCTTGTCTGTTAGGTAGACCCATAGCATCCTTTTTAGCTCCTGGTTCCGTCTTTCCATTGGATTGGCCCTTAGGTTGTAGATAGGGGTGGGCCAGTGTTCCACACCCCATTCAGTCATCATTTGCTGCCTTTCCTTGACATGAACTGACCTCCGTTGTCTGCTAGAATGCACCGTGGATAACCGTAGCGGCTGAATACCTCATCCTGTAGAAGACTGGTGATGCGTCTTGTTGTGGCTTCTGGTATCAGAAAGGCTTCAATCCATCTTGCGAGGAGGTCGGTGATTACTAGGAGTCCTGTTTTACCCCTGGGTTTTCTAGGGCAGAGTCCTGCAGCGAGGACCACTGCGCCGCACTTCAAACCTATGGGCTCTGGCAGCCCAGCCCGTGCAGTATCGTTCCCTTCTGACGCGGCTGCTTACTGGCCCATAGCACTGGTCTCATACAGCCCACTGCAGTCCACCACACTGGGCGGGCTCAGTAGAATAACCTTGACTACTTCCCTGCAATCATGCGAGCGCTGTGTACAACGAAATGTTCACTTCACACTTCTATTCGGATCACTCGCTATACGAATTCCTGTACGCTAATAATGTATTCCAAAGTAGGCTAATCGCATTTTGAAATAAAATGATAGAGACCTCTCCTGCACTGTAATAATAATAATAATTAAAAACAGAAACTTCATTATAAACTATTATTCATCTGCAACTGATATCAAGTTAACTGAAAATGAATCTAAATAACATGAAGCATATTCATAGGACTTCATTCACGTTTACCTCAAAATAAAATACAAACTGAAATGACGTGCCGTATGCCAACAACAAGAACAAACCTGAACATAGCTTTTACTTAGTGTGCGTAGTTTATTGGTCGTTGATAATGATGGTGGAATGGAATTACTGTGAATGAAAAGAAGAGCATCAACATTGTCTAGGTATAGAAGAGACTGTCGTGCATTGAGAATGAAGCCTGCTGAACTGAAATTTCTCTCCGAAGCTGAACTTGATGCTTGCATACATAATACTTTCTTAGCGATCTGGTGAAATTTTGGATAGTTTTGTCCACTTGTTCTCCAACAGGATGCTATATCTGTCTTCTTCCATTCCACAATTTTGCTTTAAGTATCTTTCCAGCTCATCTGTTGGAATAGGAGCATCATGAACATCAGTCCACGAAGAAAACTTCATTACTTTGGCAGGTTGTGGCATAGTCGTGTAGTCTGATGACACGGAAACATTAGAATGCTCGTCATTCAAGCACACCTCGTTCATCGTAAGTTTTTTTATCTAATCATGGAAAGACAAAATCACTCCGACTCCTTTAATCTATAGACCTACTAATATTAATTAAGAGAGAGTGCGAATTTTGTTAGTTTGTATCTGGTGGGTAATCTCAGAAACTACTGGACCGAGTCTAAAAATTATTTTACTAATGTAAATATACATTGTTCCTGAGGGACATGGGCTGTATTTTATTTTCAAAATGGTTTAGGTGGGGGCGGCTGGGGAGAGATAAAAAATAATAGGCTAATATGGGCGAAATATCGAATTCGTTGTACAAGGATGATGCAAAGCTTATTGTAAGCCCCTTGACGCAAAGAACAAAACTCGGTAAGCCCTATGGACCCGAAAACCATGTTTTAAGGCCCTAAAACCAACCGTTGTGGAGATATTGACACCACTCTACCCCTGGTCTTGGAATCAGATAAAGTAATGAACTGCTGTAACCATGACAACGTCAGCTCCAGGATTCTACAGCAGCCATATTATGCATGTACATTTGGGCATAGCTGCCAACCACAATTTGTACACACAATCCTTGAGCATATCTACAATATATCTCAAAAACTTAACATGTTACAGACATGAAGCGTTATTTATAATCTCTTTTAAAAATAAAGAAATATGTGTTATTTTGTTTTCAGAAAAAACCCTTATTAGGGGGGGGGGGGGGGCGAGGTAGGAAGGACTGAAAAGTGGGTTGACATTAATATTTTTAAGATGAGCATATCTACAGTAGGCTACATCTCAAAAACTTAACACCGGGCGAGTTGGCTGTGCGGTTAGGGGCACGCAGCTGTGAGCTTACACCTGAGAGATAGTGGGTTCAAACCTCACTGTTGGCAGCCCTGAAGAAGTTTTCCCGTGGTTTCCCATTTTCACACTAGGCAAATGCTGGGGCTGTACCTTAATTAAGGCCACGGCCGCTCCCTTCCCATTCCTTGGCCTTTCCTATTCCGTCGTCGCTGTAAGACCTATCTGTGTCGGTGCAACGTAAAACAAATAGCAAAAAAAAAACTTGTTACTGGTGTGAAAATTGGTATTTTTAATATTTTAAAAAATAAAAAAGGTGTTTTGTTTTTGGAAAACCCACTTAACTTTGTTAACTTATTAGGGTACTGATATCTCAAAAAACTGAAGATATTACACAGATAAAAAATTGGTATTTAGAGTCTCCTTTAAGAAGAAAGAAATTTGTACTTTTGGTTTCAACATTAGCTGAATTCTTTGTATGAGGATACTTATATCTAAAAAACCTTAAGATGTTGCAGACGTGAAAATGGGTACTTGAAATCACCTTTTAAAACGTTTAAAAATTAAAAAACAAGCATTTTTGGGGTAAAATCAACTGGGGGTGTGTGTGTGCATGTGTGTGAAATAGGTGTTGAATTCTTTTCATGAGGATACAGATATCTCAAAATTGAAGATGTTACAGTCGTGATAATTGGTAGTTGGAAGCTCTTTTATAAAGAAACACGTACTTTTGGTTTTTGGAAAACTACTTAAGGGACTAAAAAGAATTGAAAAAGCAGGTGAATTTTTAAAATGAGTACCGGAATATCTACAGTGTATGTCAAAAACTTTACATGTTACAAACATGGAACTTGCTACTTGGAAAGTCCTTTAAAAATAAAGGAACATATCCTTTTGTTTTCAGAAAATCCACTTAGGTGGGAGTGGAGGAAGGGCTGATAAAGGGGTTGAATTCTTTTTACGGGGATACTTATATCTCAAAACCTGAAGATGTTGCAGATATGGAAATAGGTATTTGGAATCTTCTTTAAAAATAAAGATTTTTTTTTTTTTTTTTTTACTTGGGAGAAGACGTTCTCACGTGTACAGTTCTTTGTTGCATGGTCATCTTGGCCTCATAAGGGATTACCACAAACTTGGTTTACAAAGAGTTTCTGGGGTAAATGAAACTAAATTTTTCAGTGAGGTTTTATACTTAACGAATTTCGGATAATGTCTTAGTACAGTAGCGAGGAATGATTACTTTTATCAAATTACAAAATCCACGCGAGAGAAGTCGCACGTAACTGCTAGTGTGTACATAAAGTTCATCTCAGATCGTACAAGCACACAAAATTAACGTCTTTCCCATCACCGTGAACTAGAGGCTTGAATGCGAACCAAATACGACTTTTAAGTTTAGGATCCCAACGCCAAAGTTGGGCATTTGTTCTTCAGGTGTCCCGTTCTTCCATAGTGGTAGCATTTCCTAACTGAGCTGGTCTCTTCTGTGGCTTTACTCTTGTGTTCTTTTTCCAAATGGGTGATGATTCTACGCAGATCATCAAAGGATCTCGGTTGTGATACCTTCACTAGGTGTCTAATCTTGTCGTGGAGTAGCTTTACAATGTCTGGTAGGATGTCGTTCTCGTTTCCCTCTAGATGCAGCCGCTTGAAGAGCTGATACTTCTGGAGGACGAACGCACTAGCTCTCGTACCGGTCGGTTGTGCATCAGTCAGTACCTTCCTTTTCACAGAGCTCTCCACCCCTTTGGAATTAAACCTAGCAAGGAATGCCCTCTTGAAGTCAGTCCAGTTCACGTTCAAGCCTTTCAAGTTATTCCACGAAGTAGCGGCTTGCCCCCTTAACTGCGGTGTGACGAGTTAAACAAAGTTGTCTTCCAGCAGATTAGTCCTTCCTAATAGATTGATCAATCCCTCGATGAAGCTAGTCGGGTTCTCTCCAGTCTTCCATGGAATTACGGAGGGCTCTCTTTAATCACCTTTGGAACTAGGTGTGCTGTATTGCCGGTTGGTTTTACGGGGTTGAAGGTTGAAGTAATCTATCTTCTACTGCGTGAAGGATGGTCTCTTTCTTGTCCTGAACATCTCCCTTGATGGTCAAACTCCGGTTTTTTAACGTTCTTTCAATGGCAGAAATACGGCTCCCAAGATTTCTCTCAACAGCAGAGATACGGCTTCCAAAATTTTTCCTCAGCGGCAGAAATTCGCCCCTCAACCTGTTGTTTGATGTATGAAACCTGGGTTTCTACCTCCTCCTTGAGGTTCGAGATGTCCGCTTCCAGATGGCTTACCCTACTGTCGATCTGCTCAACCTGCCCCAGTTTTGATCTGATGTCCGATATCGGCTGTGTTAATTGGTTGGTGACGTCGCTAATTTGGGAATTGATCTGTGAAATTTTATCATCTGTGGTTGAAATTTTTGATTCTAGGCACTGTTCTGATTTGTAAACTTGTGTGTACACTTGAGATATTTGTCCGGTTAAAACTGTATTAGCTTGATAAATCTTGTCTGTTAAGGCGGAATTAACTTGTGAAATTTCGTCCGAAATTTTTTCATTTACTTTTGAAATGTTGGAAATCTGTTCCGTTAAGGCGAAATTAACTTGTGAAATCTGTTCTGTTAAAGTGGAATTGATTGTATCATGCTCACTATGTTGGAATACATTGTGGTCATATTTACCTCATTTTCTGATGAGTCCAGTTATTCGTCCACCTTGATAAAAGACCTTTCGGGATCTTCATTGTTTTTACCGAGGTCTTCTTGTAGCCGTGTCTTCAATGATCTCTTACTGCCGTTCATTGGAAGATACTATTAATGATATGTTTGTGGGTTACTGTAGTCACATCCTAGTTCGTGAACCATGGGCAACGGCTGAGTGGCCTAGTAAGTGGTCCTGAGAGTCGGGATACCAGTTGCTATGGAATGGGAGTGGGTATCTCGGACATATTCTGAGTCATGGCCCTCCTTGTGCTCAGGCGGCTAGGACTATACAATTCACCGGTGGTCCATAACCAGTTAGAGGAGGGATCCTCACTTGGACTATGTGCAAGTAAGGTAGCATCCTGCTTCATGAATTTACCGAGCTCAGAACATTTTAATCAAGCCTCGGACCTATGGGAGTAATGGAGTCCCACTCCCATTTGACAGGCGAGGGACTCCTTTGGAAACAACTTGGCGAACAAAATGGAATTCAATGGGGAGCTATCAATATTAATAGGGCTTATGGAAGAAAGAATGTAGAACTGGCTGAGTCAGCAAAGAGGATGCATCAGGATGTGCTAGGAGTAAGTGATATTCGGGTAAGGGGAGATAATGAGGAAGAGATAGGAGATTATAAAGTGTGCTTGACGGGTGTTAGAAAGGGAAGGGCAGAGTCTGGGGTAGGGCTCTTTATCAGGAATACCATTGCAGGCAACATAGTTTCTGTTAGGCACGTAAATGAGTGAATGATGTGGGTAGATTTGTCAGTTGGAGGAATTAGGACAAGAATTGTGTCTGTGTATTCACCATGTGAGGGTGCAGATGAGGATGAAGTTGACAAGTTTTATGAAGCATTGAGTGACATTGTGGTCAGGGTCAACAGCAAGGATAGAATAGTGCTAATGGGCGATTTCAATGCGAGAGTTGGGAATAGAACTGAAGGATACGAAAGGGTGATTGGTAAATGTGGGGAAGATATGGAAGCTGTTGGGAATGGGAAGCATTTGCTGGACTTCTGTGCTAGTATGGGTTTAGCTGTTACGAATACATTCTTCAAGCATAAGGCTATTCACCGCTACACATGGGAGGCTAGGGGTACCAGATCCATAATAGACTATATCTTAACAGACTTTGAATTCAGGAAATCTGTTAGGAATGTACGAGTTTTTCGCGGATTTTTCAATGATACAGACCCCTATCTGATCTGTAGTGAACTAAGTATCTCTAGGCCTAGGGTAGAGAAAGTGAAATCTGTCTGCAAACGAATAAGGGTAGAAAATCTCCAGTACGAGGAAATTAGACAGAAGTACATGGATATTATTAGTTAGAAGTTTCGAACAGTAGACAGTAAGCAGGTTCAGGATATGGAAAGTGAATGGGTGGCATACAGGGATGCTGTAGTAGAAACAGCAAAGGAATGCCTAGGAACAACTGTGTGTAAAGATGGGAAAAGGCGAACATCTTGGTGGAATGATGAAGTGAGAGCAGCCTGTAAACGTAAAAAGAAGGCTTATCAGAAATGGCTCCAAACAAGGGCCGAGGTAGACAGGGATTTGTACGTAGATGAAAGAAACAGAGCGAAACAAATAGTTGTTGAATACAAAAAGAAGTCATGGGAAGATTTTGGTAATAATTTGGAAAGGCTAGGTCAAGCAGCAGGGAAACCTTTCTGGACAGTGATAAAGAATCTTAGGAAGGGAGGGGAAAAAAGGAAATGAACAGTGTTTTGAGTAATTCGGGTAAACTCATAATAGATCCCAGGGAATCACTGGAGAGGTGGAGGAAATATTTTGAACATCTTCTCAATGTAAAAGGAAATCATCCTGGTGGTGTTGCAAACAGCCAAGCTCATGGGGAGGAGTAAAATGATGTTGGTGAAATGATACTTGAGGAAGTGGAAAGGATGATAAATAAATTTCATTGTCATAAGGCAGCAGGAATAGATGAAATTAGACCTGAAATGGTGAAGTATAGTGGGAAGGCAGGGATGAAATGGCTTGATAGAGTAGTAAAATTAGCGTGGAGTGTTGGTAAGGTGCCTTCAGATTGGACAAAAGCAGTAATTGCACCTATCTATAAGCAAGGGAACAAGAAGGATTGCAACAACTATCGAGATATCTCATTGATTAGTACTGTGTAGAGATGAGAAGAATGCAAGAATGAGGAATGTGGCCTACAAGCACGAACTTCTCATTCTGCCCAGACAGATCGGCTCTTATCTACAACACGAAAACATTGACTCACACTTTGCAGTTTGCTGGATTACAACTGACAAGAGCGAAGAGCTGCTAGTAGAAGATAATGTAAAGTTCGTCTGGGTAGTAGCGGAGTTGCTATGGTAACCATTGCGTCACTGGCTTTGCTGGTGAAAACCCCTTCGCCCCGTGCCTCAACTGGCATGTGCATTCTTCTGATCTCCCAACAATATACCAGGCAAAGTATTCACTGGCATCTTGGAAGGGAGAGTGAGATCAGTCGTTGAGAGGAAGTTGGATAAAACCAGTGTGGTTTCAGACCACAGAGAGGCTGTCAGGATCAGATTTTCTGTATGCGCCAGGTAATTGAAAAATGCTACGAGAGGAATAGGCAGTTGTGTTTATGTTTCGTAGATCTAGAGAAAGCACATGACAGGGTACCGAGGAAAAAGATGTTCACTATACTGGGGTACTATGGAATTAAAGGTAGATTATTAAAATCAATCAAAGGCATTTATGTTGACAATTGAGCTTCAGTGAGAATTGATGGTAGAATGAGTTCTTGGTTCAGGGTACTTACAGGAGTTAGACAAGGCTGTAATCTTTCACCTTTGCTGTTCGTAGTTTACATGGATCATCTGCTGAAAGTTATAAAATGGTAGGGAGGGATTCAGTTTGGTGGAAATGTAGTAAGCAGTTTGGCCTATGCTGACGACTTGGTCTTAATGGCAGACTGTGCCGAAAGCCTGCAGTCTAATATCTTGGAACTTGAAAATAGGTGCAATGAGTATGATATGAAAATTAGCCTCTCGAAGACTAAATTGATGTCAGTAGGTAAGAAATTCAACAGAATTGAATGTCAGATTGGTGATACAAAGCTAGAACAGGCCGATAATTTCAAGTATTTAGGTTGTGTGTTCTCCGAGGATGGTAATATGGTAAGTGAGATTGAATCTAGGTGTAGTAAAGCTAATACAGTGAGCTCGCAGTTGCGATCAGCAGTATTCTGTAAGAAGGAAGTCAGCTCCCAGACGAAACTATCTTTACATCGGTCTGTTTTCAGACCAACTTTGCTTTACGGCAGCGAAAGCTGGGTGGACTCAGGATATCTTATTCATAAGTTAGAAGTAACAGACATGAAAGTAGCAAGAATGATTGCTGGTACAAACAGGTGGGAACAATGGCAGGATGGTACTCAGAATGAGGAGATCAAGGCTAATTTAGGAATGAACTCTATGGATGAAGCTGTACGTATAAACGGGCTTCAGTGGTGGGGTCATGTGAGGCGAATGGAGGAGGATAGGTTACCTAGGAGAATAATGGACTCTGTTATGGAGGGTAAGAGAAGTAGAGGGAGACCAAGATGACGATGGTTAGACTTGGTTTCTAATGATTTAAAGATAAGAGGTATAGGACTAAATGAGGCCACAACACTAGTTGCAAATCGAGGATTGTGGCGACGTTTAGTAAATTCTCAGAGGTTTGCAGACTGAACGCTGAAAGGCATAACAGTCTATAATGATAATGTATGTATGTATGTATGTATGTATGACATGTTCTTTAATTAAATAATGTATTAAGAAACATACAGCAGAAGTATCGTGACATAACCTCCCATGTTCTCTTACACAAGACAGATCATACAGCACACAAATAATAAATGATACAACCACAATTTATACTAAATAAAGTCCGTACTGACAACCTGTCGTACATAACTGCGTAGATAATAATAATACCACCACCTACTAATGGACCTCGATACTTTCACCATTTACCCATAGATTTAGAGAATTCTTTCCTAGTTATACTAGTCCATTACACACTTGCATCACAGTATCAGATGAAAGTTGGTACAACAAAAACTGAGAATGAGTAGGAAAGATACTGGCTGCCACATATAGCTTGAAGGTGAAAACATTCAATGTGTACAGGTATTCAAATACCTTGGGAGTATGATTTCCACCTGGGGTACTGCAGATAAAGAAATAGTAAACAGAGTGACTGGCAGTTCCACCTTCTACAACTTTGTAAGACATGTAATTTGGGATAACAAAGTGCCCATGAGAACTAAGATGACTCTACATAAGTCATACCTTTTGCCTATTCTCACACAGTCTAGAAACCTGTACACTGCGAGTGAGAGTGGGAAGTTAGTAAGTTGCAGGCATGTGAAATGAAGTTTGTACGAACTACCCTCCAAAAAGCACACAGGGACCATATAAGGAATGATGACATCAGAATGGAACTGAAAGTGGACTCTATAGAAGAGAAGCTAAGGACTTTGAGACTAACATGGTATGGACATGTAAAGCGAATGCTTGGCACAAGAACACCACATGCATGTCTACATAGAGCAGTTGAAGGAAGAAGGCCAATGGGAAGACCTAGGAAGAGATGGCTCACCAACTGAGAGAGGATGTGGAGAGAAGAGGAATGAATTGGGAGTCAGTGGTGAGAGAGAAGACATTTCTGGACAGACAATGATGGTGAAGACTCGTTCAACACCTTCCTACCCAGCACGCTGGAGGGGTTCTGTGATGACAGTGATGAATGAATGAATACTGATCTGCATTTAGGGCAGTTGCCCAGGTGGCAGATTCCCTATCTGTTGCTTTCCTAGCAACGACGAAGACGACTTTACTGTCAAAGGTGTAACTCTTTCAAAAATGATGTGAAATGATACCGTAAGTAGCAGAGATGAGCAATGCTTCCTTCATGCTTGCTAGGATCTACCAGCCTGTCCCTAGAAGTATTTTTATTCAGAAAAGTTAAAACGCAGACTATGCCAATCTGGAAAATGTGACTATTTTCTGTCCTGCTGGCTGGAGCAGTTTGCTATTGTCTCCAATAGAGTTTGCATCATATGTGGCCACAAGACTGCCACATTCTATGAAAATAACAAAACTACAAAGTTTGAAAGTGTCATGGGGTGTGCTAGATGTATCTGCAACATGAATATATTAAGTACAGAAGAAGTGAAATTCATTGATTGTTTAGCCAGACTGAGGGTCTTTTCACTAGCCAGTACTGTCACAGGGAATACCAGAGGCCGATGGACGACTTTGCGCCTCAAATCTGGGGGGCTTACACCCCAAGACCCCCTTTGCTTATCTTCAGACCAATGGTCTTTTTACTAGCCAATGGTCTAACCAATACAGACCAGTGGTCTTGCCACTAGCCACACCTAAGTTGACAGCCTTGTGTGGCATGTTGATATGTAGTGTAAGTCACGCCATGTTGGATCCTAACCTATCTTCTGCACCCCTGTTAGTAAAGTTTTACGAAAATTTCTTTACCCTATATTCAGTAATTAAATACATTTTAAGAGAAAGTTATTTAAAGTCTGGTCTCCCTAAACAGCTCTCTGACCTCATAAATACCACTGAGAGTATTTCATATAATGTTTCAGAATCCAGATGAAGATACTGAATGGAATGATATCCTCCGCAGCAAGGGAATCCTTCCTGCAAAGGAGAAGGAGGTTACTGAGGAAGAAATTGTGCATATGCTGGAAACAACTATAGAAGAAAAATCTAAAAGTAAGGCTGCAGTATGCTTAAGGTGTTTGATGGGAGTAACTGATATGTTACAAAACATTACAGTAGTGTCCAGAATTTAATTAATTTGAATTGGAATGTTTCAGCATTGTCTACAGTTTTAATACTTAATTCTCTCTCTTTTCAAACTACACCCCTTATTTATATGAAGTTGTGATTAGTCAAAAAACTGGATTGTTTTGGCAGGTTCTTTACTGTTCTTGGTGCTTATGGTTTCTTATTTTCAGAAGTCTTCCTGTTCCATAAACAAACCATTTGAACAAGTTTTGTTTATCAATAATTCAGTTGACAGTGATCTGTATTTAGGTCAGCCGCCGAGGTGGCAGATTCCCTATCATTTGTTTACCTAGTCTTTTCTTAAATAATTTCAAGGAGTTTAGTATTTATCCAACATCTTTCTACGTAAATTATTCCAATCCCTAACTCCACTTTCTATAACCCTAGACCGGGCGCGCAGGTTGTTCTTGTCAACCAGCGCGCTATTTGATGCCGTAATTCCTAGAACTGTCAGCCTTTCACCACCTCACAACTAATACCTTTGCTCTCACTCTTGACCTTCAGTTCAGTCGAGTTTTGAGAACAGTGGAAGCAATAAGTGTGTAATTATTTCTAGCGAACTCTTGGAACCCGAAGATGGTTGACAAAGTCAACCGCGTGCCTGGTCATGTAAGTAAGATTTATTTCTTTAAAATTTCCTTTCCTCTGTACTTTTCAGGTAATTAGGCAAAGTCGGGCGTAATTACATGTAGTATATTTCTGTTTTAGGTCTCGTTTTTTCCGTGATGAAATAGAGGACTCTGCCTTGGATTTTTCAGATGGGGGGAGGAAATTATAAACATATGGGATCAGGATCATAACAGTGATACAGAGCAGGAGGCCGATTCGGATAGTGAGATCTATGAAGACGGTAACGAAAGGGAATTTATCTTCGGGAGAGATGGAGGAACAGTGTGGTCCACGACAGACTTTTCAAAATGTACTCTGAGGGTAAAAGCGAGGAATATTGTAAAAATATTGCCAGGACCGAAAGGGGAGTCGAGGACGGTATCAACAGAAATTGACTGTTTTGTGCAGTTGATAAATGCTGAGATGAT
Organism: Anabrus simplex; assembly: GCF_040414725.1. Lineage (NCBI taxonomy): Eukaryota > Metazoa > Arthropoda > Insecta > Orthoptera > Tettigoniidae > Anabrus > Anabrus simplex. The sequence continues at coordinate 958,995,399 of NC_090265.1, read as the reverse complement.
CGGTGAACTATTCTACTGGACTAATTTGTACATTTCTAGGAAGCGGGAGGAAGTGAATTACAGCCGTGAGTGCGATACTAAATTTGCAAACCACAGTGAAATTATGACATTGGTCGGTCTGTTATTGTTGTTAGGCCTAAAAGGGGGACAGTACACAATGTAGAAGAGTTTTGGACTACTGATGGATCAGGAATAATTGTAGCAAGATGTAGTATGTCTGCGAAACGGTTCTTATTTTTGCTGAGAAGCTTACGCTTCGATGACAAGAACACTCATGTCAAAAGGCTACAAACTGATCGCCTAGCCACATTTCGCTCTCTTTTAAGTGCATTTGTCAACAACTGTGAAGTCAGCTTTACTCCTAGTGAATTGATAACAATTGATGAGAAATTAGTTCCTTTCCGCGGCCAATGCAGTTTCATTCAGTTTATACCCAATAAGCCCCCAAAATACAGATTGTATATGTAGTGAATTATGCAAAAACATTTTATACATCGTCTTTGGAGATTTACTGTGGCAAACAACCCCCAGGCTTTTTGAAGTATCACATAAGCCATATGACATAGTTCGTGTAGTGGAACATCTCAAAGGAAAACTTCGAAACCTTACTGTTGACAATTGGTACATATCATATGATGTGCTAAGGCTGTTAGAAGGTAAAATAATTACTCTAGGAACACAGAGGAAGAACAAAAAAAAGAAATTCCGCTCAATTTCTGCCTAATAAGGACCGTGCAGTAGGCTCGAGTATTTTTGAATTTCAGTCTGAGATGATAGTGTCGCATGTGCCTAAGAAAAACAAAACCATTATAATGCTTTCCTCTATGCACGACTCTGCTTCCGTAGATGACTATACTCAGAAACCTCATGCAGTATTAGATTACAATGCGACGAAAGGTGGTGTGGACACTTCAGATCAAATGGAAGTGAAGTACTCCGCTGCCCGTAAATGCAATAGGTGGACATGTGTGTGTTTTATATGCTGCTGAACATCGCTGCAGTAAATGGCTACGTCATTCACACATTCAATAACATTGCACAATCGCGATTGATAAGGAGGTGCTTCCTCAAGAATCTGTCTAAGCAATTTATGCACGAATGATTTCTTGAACGTTCTCAAATTATGTCATTGCCAATGGACATCCGTTTATATTTGAAGAAATTTCATAATGAGGATTACTGCAACAAGCCTGCAAGACAAGAGGGTAGGTGGAAAAAGGGGACGATGTGTTCTGTGTGGTCAGCAGGGTAACCATGTTACAACAATGAAGTGATATTCTTGTAATAATATTGTATGTAAGAAACATTCAAGAAACGCTATAAAAAATATTGCATGTGACAGTGAAGGTATGAACCTTTCCAATGAGGACATGTCATGAAGGAAACTGTGACAGATTTTTTGGACATGGCAACAAAGTTTACTTTTCATCCAGTCATTTATTTATTTATTTTTTTTTATTTTTTTTTTTTTTTTTTTGCTGTTATATCTTATCATTTAATTGTATAGTTGTGTAAATACTACAATATGAATTTAATTTTATGATGTTTCTATTGTATGAGGACTCGTCACGAGGGGGATAAGGTGTGAAAGATTTCTTGGACATGGCAACAAAGTTTATTTTTCATCCAGTCATTTCTTTTGCTATTATATCTTATCATCTCATTGTATAGTTGTGTGAACACTACAGTATGAGTTTAGTTTTAATTTTATGATTTATCTATTGTATGAGGACTCGTCATGGGGGGATAAGGTTAAGGTGTGAAAGATTTCCTAGATATGGCAACAAAGTTTATTTTTCTTCCAGTCTATTTGCTATTACAGTATATCTTATAATTTCATTGTATAATTGTGCAAATATTAAAATGTGACCATTATTGTAATTTAATTGTGTATTTACTGCATAACTCATTTTAAATAGGCGAAGTATTCATGTTCCTATCAAAATTAGTTTACATGTTCATGATTATCCATTTTAAATACATTCATATTTTTCACTAATACAAGTTTTTAATTTTATTTGAAGAATAACATTGAAACAAAAGATAAAAGACCTTTAAATGAAATGTTTATGTGATTGGAAGCCTGTAAACGACTGAAAACATAACTGGTTGACAAAGTCAACCGCACGCCCGGTAGTGTGACAGAAATTGGCGTGCCCGGTTTAGGGATAAATGATTATTTGCCCTCTTGAATTCCAACTGTATCTTTATATTGTGATCTTTCCTACTTTTAAAAACACCACTCAAGAATATTTGTCTACTGTCATTCTACGCCATCTCTCCACTAACAGCCCAGAACATACCGCTTAGTGGAGCAGCACATTTCCTTACTCCCTAGTTTTCTCAGCCCAAAGTTTGCAATATTTTTGTGACACTACTCTTTTGTTGCCATGAAGGTATCGACAGAAGGAAGGAAAGAGCTATGAAGTGCTTAAAATGAATGACTCCCTAGGCCTTGCAAATCTAATACTGTTGGACTCAGAAGAGAACAAGAATTGACCAAGGCAGGTTGCCAGAAAAGCTGAAAGTGAGAAACCAGGCACAAGTAAGTGGAAAGAATGCCAAACTCAAGTAGGGAAACCATGCTCGTTAACTCATGTCTCGAGTTGAGAGCCGTTGGTGCCCTGTTGAATAACCTTTTACAGCAGGCAGAGGATACCATGGCTGTATTCTACCACCCGCACCCACAGGGGGATGTGATGCTATCTTCCCTCTCACTCTTTCTTGACTACACTATTCTCCACCCGGCATGCTGATGGATGATGTTCTGCCAATGTAACAAATATATATTACACTAACCGCAGTGTGAATGAACTTTGACACATGATGCATCTATGGGGGAGGGAGGTCATATGTCCTCCTAATGACCTCCCCCGATGGTTACTGTTGGTGATTGGTTTCCTGAAAAGCACTATTAGTGGCAAGGTGAGATTAGATTTTGGCAAGGTCGTGCAGTGACCTTAATACATTGAAACCCCCTTAGCTGACCAGATGAAAAACCCATAAAGTTGTTCTTTTAGAGGGGGTGATCTTCTTAAAAGGGAATGACTACTACTACTACTACTACTACTAC